>NC_092344.1:6725659-7031496 GCF_963676685.1 Mytilus edulis
TATGGTCGTAGACACAGAAGTGTTAAATTTTTTGATATATAAGGTTAGGTAGTAGCATTTTTGAACAAAATTTATATAAAATAGATTTTTTTCAGAAGCAAAACTTTACAATAATAATATGTTTGGTAGAAATTCAAAATTATAGGTACAAAAAATGTCTACAACACCCGGTATTCCCAGGCGGTCACCCATCCAAGTACTAACCGGGCTCGACGTTGCTTAACTTCGGTGATCGGACGAGAACCGGTGTTTTCAACGTGATATGGTCGTAGACACAGAAGTGTTAAAATTTTTGATATATAAAGTTAGGAAGTAAAGCAATTTTGAACAGATCTAGAATTTGTATAAAAAAAAGATTTTTTTCAGGTTTAAGATAGAAGCAAAACTAAATACTTACTGCACGATCCAGAGTGGAAGATAGTAAAACTTAGCAAGTACACATGGACTTTATAGTAAAAAAAAATTGCAGAGAAGAAAGAGAGATTTAGAATATGGGACAAGCTGTATTTTATTTGTGACTAATACCATGCAACAATTTCAGACTCTTTTTGAAAAAATTTGGTAGCCCTTAAAAGGGCTGTTTAAGCTTTAAAAGCATCATGATGCTTCCTTCATTTACTTCTTCTTTGGTGTCTTTGCCTTCTTTGGTTTAGCTGCAGCCTTTGTCTTCTTGGGAGATTTTGTGGCTTTCTTTGCAGATTTGGCAGCAGGTTTTGCAGCAGGTTTCTTTGCAGCTGGTTTCTTTGCTTTTGGTTTAGCTGCTTTCTTTTCACCTGCTGGTTTCTTTGCTGCAGGTTTCTTTGCGGCAGTCTTTTTGGTAGGTGTCTTTGCCTTCTTTGGCTTGGCGGCTTTAGGTTTAACTACTTTCTTTGCTGGTTTCTTAGCTGGTTTAGCCACTTCCCCAATCTTAAAGCTTCCAGAAGCGCCGGTACCCTTCGACTGTTTCAAGCTATTGCTCTTCACTCCTGATTTCAGAGCTAACTTCAAGTGAGTGTTGACTGTTTTTGCATCGCTACCAACGCTGAAGTTTGCTAAGATATACTTAAGGATGGCTTGACGGCTGGAGCCTCCACGCTCTTTCAAAGCAGATATAGCCTTTCCGACCATCTCGCTGTATTTTGGATGAGTAGCTACTTTCTTTGGTTTAGCTGCAGCTTTCTTCTTTGGTGACTTAGCTGGGGTCTTTACTACTGGTGCTGGTGCGTCTGACATTTTGCGGCTTTGGTTGTTGAACGATGTGTGCGAATGAACGACAGATTACAATGATATGCAATTCGCACTGACACAGAGTGTAATTATCTATCTAACGCGGACCTCGACGAGAGCACCCTTAAACTTTCATGACAATCTAATTCAAACAGATCGACAAGAAAATCTGTGTGCTTGTTCGACAAGTTTTAATCATTTGTTTCAAATAAATTGTACTTTTTGATATATAAATCATACACGAAAATCTTCAGCAGGAATTTTTCTTTCAGAATATGTCATAAGAATTAAACAAAATACCACGAGTGAAGAAATATTTACGATTAATGTACAACTTGTCAATTTCTCTCGTGCGATTCTTCCTCAGAAAACGTGTTGTATTATTTCACAAAAACTAGATTGTGCCGTAAAACTGATATACATTTGTAGTAAAATCATTTCTTTATATGTTTTTGCTTTCAGATATACGTAGAAATAAAGAGACTTCCCAGAAATTTAGATTTTGCCTTCGATATGAAAGCACACAAAGATGGCAAACTTCGAAACCGGGACTTCCTTGACCGAGATGAAAGACGTTTCAAATATTCGAATTTTTTACTAGAACTTTACAAGATATAATTAGTATTTATTGTTTATTATTTGTTTTTGCTATAATGATTTTTTTTTAGCTGATCAGAATCCTTTCAGAAAAATAGTGAATCATATATGCCCTGGTAAAAAAAAAAGAGGCGATTTCAAATGACGACAAATGGCGGATACCATATTATCACAGACGACCTTTACGAGACCTAATTTAAAAAAAAGAAATATATGTAGCCACATGCATGTGGAAGGAGTGGAATTCTTAAGTGTATCTAACTTGACTTGCATGTATTTCACGTAAAAATATTTCACCATGCAGATGGGTATTGAAAAATAAATAAATTTATGAATGATTTATTTTCTGTTTTCTTCATTCATTGATAGCTAGATATGTTGAATATTACATCCAAGTAAATTAGTTAAAAAAAAATCATACAACAATTATGTTTGGTAGGAATGCAAAATTATAAGTAAAAAAAAATGTCTACAACACCCGGTATTCCCAGGCGGTCACCCATCCAAGTACTAACCGGGCTCGACGTTGCTTAACTTCGGTGATCGGACGAGAACCGGTGTTTTCAACGTGATATGGTCGTAGACACAGAAGTGTTAAATTTTTTGATATATAAGGTTAGGTAGTAGCATTTTTGAACAAAATTTATATAAAATAGATTTTTTTCAGAAGCAAAACTTTACAATAATAATATGTTTGGTAGAAATTCAAAATTATAGGTACAAAAAATGTCTACAACACCCGGTATTCCCAGGCGGTCACCCATCCAAGTACTAACCGGGCTCGACGTTGCTTAACTTCGGTGATCGGACGAGAACCGGTGTTTTCAACGTGATATGGTCGTAGACACAGAAGTGTTAAAATTTTTGATATATAAAGTTAGGAAGTAAAGCAATTTTGAACAGATCTAGAATTTGTATAAAAAAAAGATTTTTTTCAGGTTTAAGATAGAAGCAAAACTAAATACTTACTGCACGATCCAGAGTGGAAGATAGTAAAACTTAGCAAGTACACATGGACTTTATAGTAAAAAAAAATTGCAGAGAAGAAAGAGAGATTTAGAATATGGGACAAGCTGTATTTTATTTGTGACTAATACCATGCAACAATTTCAGACTCTTTTTGAAAAAATTTGGTAGCCCTTAAAAGGGCTGTTTAAGCTTTAAAAGCATCATGATGCTTCCTTCATTTACTTCTTCTTTGGTGTCTTTGCCTTCTTTGGTTTAGCTGCAGCCTTTGTCTTCTTGGGAGATTTTGTGGCTTTCTTTGCAGATTTGGCAGCAGGTTTTGCAGCAGGTTTCTTTGCAGCTGGTTTCTTTGCTTTTGGTTTAGCTGCTTTCTTTTCACCTGCTGGTTTCTTTGCTGCAGGTTTCTTTGCGGCAGTCTTTTTGGTAGGTGTCTTTGCCTTCTTTGGCTTGGCGGCTTTAGGTTTAACTACTTTCTTTGCTGGTTTCTTAGCTGGTTTAGCCACTTCCCCAATCTTAAAGCTTCCAGAAGCGCCGGTACCCTTCGACTGTTTCAAGCTATTGCTCTTCACTCCTGATTTCAGAGCTAACTTCAAGTGAGTGTTGACTGTTTTTGCATCGCTACCAACGCTGAAGTTTGCTAAGATATACTTAAGGATGGCTTGACGGCTGGAGCCTCCACGCTCTTTCAAAGCAGATATAGCCTTTCCGACCATCTCGCTGTATTTTGGATGAGTAGCTACTTTCTTTGGTTTAGCTGCAGCTTTCTTCTTTGGTGACTTAGCTGGGGTCTTTACTACTGGTGCTGGTGCGTCTGACATTTTGCGGCTTTGGTTGTTGAACGATGTGTGCGAATGAACGACAGATTACAATGATATGCAATTCGCACTGACACAGAGTGTAATTATCTATCTAACGCGGACCTCGACGAGAGCACCCTTAAACTTTCATGACAATCTAATTCAAACAGATCGACAAGAAAATCTGTGTGCTTGTTCGACAAGTTTTAATCATTTGTTTCAAATAAATTGTACTTTTTGATATATAAATCATACACGAAAATCTTCAGCAGGAATTTTTCTTTCAGAATATGTCATAAGAATTAAACAAAATACCACGAGTGAAGAAATATTTACGATTAATGTACAACTTGTCAATTTCTCTCGTGCGATTCTTCCTCAGAAAACGTGTTGTATTATTTCACAAAAACTAGATTGTGCCGTAAAACTGATATACATTTGTAGTAAAATCATTTCTTTATATGTTTTTGCTTTCAGATATACGTAGAAATAAAGAGACTTCCCAGAAATTTAGATTTTGCCTTCGATATGAAAGCACACAAAGATGGCAAACTTCGAAACCGGGACTTCCTTGACCGAGATGAAAGACGTTTCAAATATTCGAATTTTTTACTAGAACTTTACAAGATATAATTAGTATTTATTGTTTATTATTTGTTTTTGCTATAATGATTTTTTTTTAGCTGATCAGAATCCTTTCAGAAAAATAGTGAATCATATATGCCCTGGTAAAAAAAAAAGAGGCGATTTCAAATGACGACAAATGGCGGATACCATATTATCACAGACGACCTTTACGAGACCTAATTTAAAAAAAAGAAATATATGTAGCCACATGCATGTGGAAGGAGTGGAATTCTTAAGTGTATCTAACTTGACTTGCATGTATTTCACGTAAAAATATTTCACCATGCAGATGGGTATTGAAAAATAAATAAATTTATGAATGATTTATTTTCTGTTTTCTTCATTCATTGATAGCTAGATATGTTGAATATTACATCCAAGTAAATTAGTTAAAAAAAAATCATACAACAATTATGTTTGGTAGGAATGCAAAATTATAAGTAAAAAAAAATGTCTACAACACCCGGTATTCCCAGGCGGTCACCCATCCAAGTACTAACCGGGCTCGACGTTGCTTAACTTCGGTGATCGGACGAGAACCGGTGTTTTCAACGTGATATGGTCGTAGACACAGAAGTGTTAAATTTTTTGATATATAAGGTTAGGTAGTAGCATTTTTGAACAAAATTTATATAAAATAGATTTTTTTCAGAAGCAAAACTTTACAATAATAATATGTTTGGTAGAAATTCAAAATTATAGGTACAAAAAATGTCTACAACACCCGGTATTCCCAGGCGGTCACCCATCCAAGTACTAACCGGGCTCGACGTTGCTTAACTTCGGTGATCGGACGAGAACCGGTGTTTTCAACGTGATATGGTCGTAGACACAGAAGTGTTAAAATTTTTGATATATAAAGTTAGGAAGTAAAGCAATTTTGAACAGATCTAGAATTTGTATAAAAAAAAGATTTTTTTCAGGTTTAAGATAGAAGCAAAACTAAATACTTACTGCACGATCCAGAGTGGAAGATAGTAAAACTTAGCAAGTACACATGGACTTTATAGTAAAAAAAAATTGCAGAGAAGAAAGAGAGATTTAGAATATGGGACAAGCTGTATTTTATTTGTGACTAATACCATGCAACAATTTCAGACTCTTTTTGAAAAAATTTGGTAGCCCTTAAAAGGGCTGTTTAAGCTTTAAAAGCATCATGATGCTTCCTTCATTTACTTCTTCTTTGGTGTCTTTGCCTTCTTTGGTTTAGCTGCAGCCTTTGTCTTCTTGGGAGATTTTGTGGCTTTCTTTGCAGATTTGGCAGCAGGTTTTGCAGCAGGTTTCTTTGCAGCTGGTTTCTTTGCTTTTGGTTTAGCTGCTTTCTTTTCACCTGCTGGTTTCTTTGCTGCAGGTTTCTTTGCGGCAGTCTTTTTGGTAGGTGTCTTTGCCTTCTTTGGCTTGGCGGCTTTAGGTTTAACTACTTTCTTTGCTGGTTTCTTAGCTGGTTTAGCCACTTCCCCAATCTTAAAGCTTCCAGAAGCGCCGGTACCCTTCGACTGTTTCAAGCTATTGCTCTTCACTCCTGATTTCAGAGCTAACTTCAAGTGAGTGTTGACTGTTTTTGCATCGCTACCAACGCTGAAGTTTGCTAAGATATACTTAAGGATGGCTTGACGGCTGGAGCCTCCACGCTCTTTCAAAGCAGATATAGCCTTTCCGACCATCTCGCTGTATTTTGGATGAGTAGCTACTTTCTTTGGTTTAGCTGCAGCTTTCTTCTTTGGTGACTTAGCTGGGGTCTTTACTACTGGTGCTGGTGCGTCTGACATTTTGCGGCTTTGGTTGTTGAACGATGTGTGCGAATGAACGACAGATTACAATGATATGCAATTCGCACTGACACAGAGTGTAATTATCTATCTAACGCGGACCTCGACGAGAGCACCCTTAAACTTTCATGACAATCTAATTCAAACAGATCGACAAGAAAATCTGTGTGCTTGTTCGACAAGTTTTAATCATTTGTTTCAAATAAATTGTACTTTTTGATATATAAATCATACACGAAAATCTTCAGCAGGAATTTTTCTTTCAGAATATGTCATAAGAATTAAACAAAATACCACGAGTGAAGAAATATTTACGATTAATGTACAACTTGTCAATTTCTCTCGTGCGATTCTTCCTCAGAAAACGTGTTGTATTATTTCACAAAAACTAGATTGTGCCGTAAAACTGATATACATTTGTAGTAAAATCATTTCTTTATATGTTTTTGCTTTCAGATATACGTAGAAATAAAGAGACTTCCCAGAAATTTAGATTTTGCCTTCGATATGAAAGCACACAAAGATGGCAAACTTCGAAACCGGGACTTCCTTGACCGAGATGAAAGACGTTTCAAATATTCGAATTTTTTACTAGAACTTTACAAGATATAATTAGTATTTATTGTTTATTATTTGTTTTTGCTATAATGATTTTTTTTTAGCTGATCAGAATCCTTTCAGAAAAATAGTGAATCATATATGCCCTGGTAAAAAAAAAAGAGGCGATTTCAAATGACGACAAATGGCGGATACCATATTATCACAGACGACCTTTACGAGACCTAATTTAAAAAAAAGAAATATATGTAGCCACATGCATGTGGAAGGAGTGGAATTCTTAAGTGTATCTAACTTGACTTGCATGTATTTCACGTAAAAATATTTCACCATGCAGATGGGTATTGAAAAATAAATAAATTTATGAATGATTTATTTTCTGTTTTCTTCATTCATTGATAGCTAGATATGTTGAATATTACATCCAAGTAAATTAGTTAAAAAAAAATCATACAACAATTATGTTTGGTAGGAATGCAAAATTATAAGTAAAAAAAAATGTCTACAACACCCGGTATTCCCAGGCGGTCACCCATCCAAGTACTAACCGGGCTCGACGTTGCTTAACTTCGGTGATCGGACGAGAACCGGTGTTTTCAACGTGATATGGTCGTAGACACAGAAGTGTTAAATTTTTTGATATATAAGGTTAGGTAGTAGCATTTTTGAACAAAATTTATATAAAATAGATTTTTTTCAGAAGCAAAACTTTACAATAATAATATGTTTGGTAGAAATTCAAAATTATAGGTACAAAAAATGTCTACAACACCCGGTATTCCCAGGCGGTCACCCATCCAAGTACTAACCGGGCTCGACGTTGCTTAACTTCGGTGATCGGACGAGAACCGGTGTTTTCAACGTGATATGGTCGTAGACACAGAAGTGTTAAAATTTTTGATATATAAAGTTAGGAAGTAAAGCAATTTTGAACAGATCTAGAATTTGTATAAAAAAAAGATTTTTTTCAGGTTTAAGATAGAAGCAAAACTAAATACTTACTGCACGATCCAGAGTGGAAGATAGTAAAACTTAGCAAGTACACATGGACTTTATAGTAAAAAAAAATTGCAGAGAAGAAAGAGAGATTTAGAATATGGGACAAGCTGTATTTTATTTGTGACTAATACCATGCAACAATTTCAGACTCTTTTTGAAAAAATTTGGTAGCCCTTAAAAGGGCTGTTTAAGCTTTAAAAGCATCATGATGCTTCCTTCATTTACTTCTTCTTTGGTGTCTTTGCCTTCTTTGGTTTAGCTGCAGCCTTTGTCTTCTTGGGAGATTTTGTGGCTTTCTTTGCAGATTTGGCAGCAGGTTTTGCAGCAGGTTTCTTTGCAGCTGGTTTCTTTGCTTTTGGTTTAGCTGCTTTCTTTTCACCTGCTGGTTTCTTTGCTGCAGGTTTCTTTGCGGCAGTCTTTTTGGTAGGTGTCTTTGCCTTCTTTGGCTTGGCGGCTTTAGGTTTAACTACTTTCTTTGCTGGTTTCTTAGCTGGTTTAGCCACTTCCCCAATCTTAAAGCTTCCAGAAGCGCCGGTACCCTTCGACTGTTTCAAGCTATTGCTCTTCACTCCTGATTTCAGAGCTAACTTCAAGTGAGTGTTGACTGTTTTTGCATCGCTACCAACGCTGAAGTTTGCTAAGATATACTTAAGGATGGCTTGACGGCTGGAGCCTCCACGCTCTTTCAAAGCAGATATAGCCTTTCCGACCATCTCGCTGTATTTTGGATGAGTAGCTACTTTCTTTGGTTTAGCTGCAGCTTTCTTCTTTGGTGACTTAGCTGGGGTCTTTACTACTGGTGCTGGTGCGTCTGACATTTTGCGGCTTTGGTTGTTGAACGATGTGTGCGAATGAACGACAGATTACAATGATATGCAATTCGCACTGACACAGAGTGTAATTATCTATCTAACGCGGACCTCGACGAGAGCACCCTTAAACTTTCATGACAATCTAATTCAAACAGATCGACAAGAAAATCTGTGTGCTTGTTCGACAAGTTTTAATCATTTGTTTCAAATAAATTGTACTTTTTGATATATAAATCATACACGAAAATCTTCAGCAGGAATTTTTCTTTCAGAATATGTCATAAGAATTAAACAAAATACCACGAGTGAAGAAATATTTACGATTAATGTACAACTTGTCAATTTCTCTCGTGCGATTCTTCCTCAGAAAACGTGTTGTATTATTTCACAAAAACTAGATTGTGCCGTAAAACTGATATACATTTGTAGTAAAATCATTTCTTTATATGTTTTTGCTTTCAGATATACGTAGAAATAAAGAGACTTCCCAGAAATTTAGATTTTGCCTTCGATATGAAAGCACACAAAGATGGCAAACTTCGAAACCGGGACTTCCTTGACCGAGATGAAAGACGTTTCAAATATTCGAATTTTTTACTAGAACTTTACAAGATATAATTAGTATTTATTGTTTATTATTTGTTTTTGCTATAATGATTTTTTTTTAGCTGATCAGAATCCTTTCAGAAAAATAGTGAATCATATATGCCCTGGTAAAAAAAAAAGAGGCGATTTCAAATGACGACAAATGGCGGATACCATATTATCACAGACGACCTTTACGAGACCTAATTTAAAAAAAAGAAATATATGTAGCCACATGCATGTGGAAGGAGTGGAATTCTTAAGTGTATCTAACTTGACTTGCATGTATTTCACGTAAAAATATTTCACCATGCAGATGGGTATTGAAAAATAAATAAATTTATGAATGATTTATTTTCTGTTTTCTTCATTCATTGATAGCTAGATATGTTGAATATTACATCCAAGTAAATTAGTTAAAAAAAAATCATACAACAATTATGTTTGGTAGGAATGCAAAATTATAAGTAAAAAAAAATGTCTACAACACCCGGTATTCCCAGGCGGTCACCCATCCAAGTACTAACCGGGCTCGACGTTGCTTAACTTCGGTGATCGGACGAGAACCGGTGTTTTCAACGTGATATGGTCGTAGACACAGAAGTGTTAAATTTTTTGATATATAAGGTTAGGTAGTAGCATTTTTGAACAAAATTTATATAAAATAGATTTTTTTCAGAAGCAAAACTTTACAATAATAATATGTTTGGTAGAAATTCAAAATTATAGGTACAAAAAATGTCTACAACACCCGGTATTCCCAGGCGGTCACCCATCCAAGTACTAACCGGGCTCGACGTTGCTTAACTTCGGTGATCGGACGAGAACCGGTGTTTTCAACGTGATATGGTCGTAGACACAGAAGTGTTAAAATTTTTGATATATAAAGTTAGGAAGTAAAGCAATTTTGAACAGATCTAGAATTTGTATAAAAAAAAGATTTTTTTCAGGTTTAAGATAGAAGCAAAACTAAATACTTACTGCACGATCCAGAGTGGAAGATAGTAAAACTTAGCAAGTACACATGGACTTTATAGTAAAAAAAAATTGCAGAGAAGAAAGAGAGATTTAGAATATGGGACAAGCTGTATTTTATTTGTGACTAATACCATGCAACAATTTCAGACTCTTTTTGAAAAAATTTGGTAGCCCTTAAAAGGGCTGTTTAAGCTTTAAAAGCATCATGATGCTTCCTTCATTTACTTCTTCTTTGGTGTCTTTGCCTTCTTTGGTTTAGCTGCAGCCTTTGTCTTCTTGGGAGATTTTGTGGCTTTCTTTGCAGATTTGGCAGCAGGTTTTGCAGCAGGTTTCTTTGCAGCTGGTTTCTTTGCTTTTGGTTTAGCTGCTTTCTTTTCACCTGCTGGTTTCTTTGCTGCAGGTTTCTTTGCGGCAGTCTTTTTGGTAGGTGTCTTTGCCTTCTTTGGCTTGGCGGCTTTAGGTTTAACTACTTTCTTTGCTGGTTTCTTAGCTGGTTTAGCCACTTCCCCAATCTTAAAGCTTCCAGAAGCGCCGGTACCCTTCGACTGTTTCAAGCTATTGCTCTTCACTCCTGATTTCAGAGCTAACTTCAAGTGAGTGTTGACTGTTTTTGCATCGCTACCAACGCTGAAGTTTGCTAAGATATACTTAAGGATGGCTTGACGGCTGGAGCCTCCACGCTCTTTCAAAGCAGATATAGCCTTTCCGACCATCTCGCTGTATTTTGGATGAGTAGCTACTTTCTTTGGTTTAGCTGCAGCTTTCTTCTTTGGTGACTTAGCTGGGGTCTTTACTACTGGTGCTGGTGCGTCTGACATTTTGCGGCTTTGGTTGTTGAACGATGTGTGCGAATGAACGACAGATTACAATGATATGCAATTCGCACTGACACAGAGTGTAATTATCTATCTAACGCGGACCTCGACGAGAGCACCCTTAAACTTTCATGACAATCTAATTCAAACAGATCGACAAGAAAATCTGTGTGCTTGTTCGACAAGTTTTAATCATTTGTTTCAAATAAATTGTACTTTTTGATATATAAATCATACACGAAAATCTTCAGCAGGAATTTTTCTTTCAGAATATGTCATAAGAATTAAACAAAATACCACGAGTGAAGAAATATTTACGATTAATGTACAACTTGTCAATTTCTCTCGTGCGATTCTTCCTCAGAAAACGTGTTGTATTATTTCACAAAAACTAGATTGTGCCGTAAAACTGATATACATTTGTAGTAAAATCATTTCTTTATATGTTTTTGCTTTCAGATATACGTAGAAATAAAGAGACTTCCCAGAAATTTAGATTTTGCCTTCGATATGAAAGCACACAAAGATGGCAAACTTCGAAACCGGGACTTCCTTGACCGAGATGAAAGACGTTTCAAATATTCGAATTTTTTACTAGAACTTTACAAGATATAATTAGTATTTATTGTTTATTATTTGTTTTTGCTATAATGATTTTTTTTTAGCTGATCAGAATCCTTTCAGAAAAATAGTGAATCATATATGCCCTGGTAAAAAAAAAAGAGGCGATTTCAAATGACGACAAATGGCGGATACCATATTATCACAGACGACCTTTACGAGACCTAATTTAAAAAAAAGAAATATATGTAGCCACATGCATGTGGAAGGAGTGGAATTCTTAAGTGTATCTAACTTGACTTGCATGTATTTCACGTAAAAATATTTCACCATGCAGATGGGTATTGAAAAATAAATAAATTTATGAATGATTTATTTTCTGTTTTCTTCATTCATTGATAGCTAGATATGTTGAATATTACATCCAAGTAAATTAGTTAAAAAAAAATCATACAACAATTATGTTTGGTAGGAATGCAAAATTATAAGTAAAAAAAAATGTCTACAACACCCGGTATTCCCAGGCGGTCACCCATCCAAGTACTAACCGGGCTCGACGTTGCTTAACTTCGGTGATCGGACGAGAACCGGTGTTTTCAACGTGATATGGTCGTAGACACAGAAGTGTTAAATTTTTTGATATATAAGGTTAGGTAGTAGCATTTTTGAACAAAATTTATATAAAATAGATTTTTTTCAGAAGCAAAACTTTACAATAATAATATGTTTGGTAGAAATTCAAAATTATAGGTACAAAAAATGTCTACAACACCCGGTATTCCCAGGCGGTCACCCATCCAAGTACTAACCGGGCTCGACGTTGCTTAACTTCGGTGATCGGACGAGAACCGGTGTTTTCAACGTGATATGGTCGTAGACACAGAAGTGTTAAAATTTTTGATATATAAAGTTAGGAAGTAAAGCAATTTTGAACAGATCTAGAATTTGTATAAAAAAAAGATTTTTTTCAGGTTTAAGATAGAAGCAAAACTAAATACTTACTGCACGATCCAGAGTGGAAGATAGTAAAACTTAGCAAGTACACATGGACTTTATAGTAAAAAAAAATTGCAGAGAAGAAAGAGAGATTTAGAATATGGGACAAGCTGTATTTTATTTGTGACTAATACCATGCAACAATTTCAGACTCTTTTTGAAAAAATTTGGTAGCCCTTAAAAGGGCTGTTTAAGCTTTAAAAGCATCATGATGCTTCCTTCATTTACTTCTTCTTTGGTGTCTTTGCCTTCTTTGGTTTAGCTGCAGCCTTTGTCTTCTTGGGAGATTTTGTGGCTTTCTTTGCAGATTTGGCAGCAGGTTTTGCAGCAGGTTTCTTTGCAGCTGGTTTCTTTGCTTTTGGTTTAGCTGCTTTCTTTTCACCTGCTGGTTTCTTTGCTGCAGGTTTCTTTGCGGCAGTCTTTTTGGTAGGTGTCTTTGCCTTCTTTGGCTTGGCGGCTTTAGGTTTAACTACTTTCTTTGCTGGTTTCTTAGCTGGTTTAGCCACTTCCCCAATCTTAAAGCTTCCAGAAGCGCCGGTACCCTTCGACTGTTTCAAGCTATTGCTCTTCACTCCTGATTTCAGAGCTAACTTCAAGTGAGTGTTGACTGTTTTTGCATCGCTACCAACGCTGAAGTTTGCTAAGATATACTTAAGGATGGCTTGACGGCTGGAGCCTCCACGCTCTTTCAAAGCAGATATAGCCTTTCCGACCATCTCGCTGTATTTTGGATGAGTAGCTACTTTCTTTGGTTTAGCTGCAGCTTTCTTCTTTGGTGACTTAGCTGGGGTCTTTACTACTGGTGCTGGTGCGTCTGACATTTTGCGGCTTTGGTTGTTGAACGATGTGTGCGAATGAACGACAGATTACAATGATATGCAATTCGCACTGACACAGAGTGTAATTATCTATCTAACGCGGACCTCGACGAGAGCACCCTTAAACTTTCATGACAATCTAATTCAAACAGATCGACAAGAAAATCTGTGTGCTTGTTCGACAAGTTTTAATCATTTGTTTCAAATAAATTGTACTTTTTGATATATAAATCATACGGTATTCAACCCATATTGTTAAAATCTACGAGAGCACACGAAAATAATCATATTCCTACATTCTTGCGCGGAAAAAAAAATTGTTACAAAAGCTGAGACGATCATGAGTTTGATCTGAAATCACTTCTCCATAATATTAAGTTTTGGTGTACGGCATCCTTGTTTCCTCTCAGATATAACAACTTGTTCAATAAACAATGTTTAGGAGTTAAATATAAGTTTAGCCGTATCGTTCAGGATGCCGAACCGGAAATAATCCCAAGAGGTTAAATGAAAAGAAGTCCGTTTCATATAATCTCAACCAATCAATTACCGACCTTGCAAGGGCTGTATAGCCAGTCAAGGTTGTTAAAAACTTCCATTTGTTGTCCAGTCACGCCTCAGTCAGTACAGTTAAACGGATGTGTTTGGTCAGCTCATAATTATCTGCAAACAACAATAGGTCATTGCATTGAAAAACATAACGAATTAATTATGGATTTCATGAACCTAGAGATATCAATAACGCTGTACCCTCCAAGTCTGCTCCAAAACGATGTGGGAGTGTTTGATGTCCCGGCAACGTCTGAGGTCACTGTATTTTCATATTGTCTTCTTCTTAGATATGGTAGTTAAACAGTCAATAATGAGTACTCAATACTTGTGCGTTACGTAGGTCACGTTGGTAATGTATTTACAATAAAAGATCAAAGATCAAAAAGAAAATACGGTGCATGCTGTACAGTTGGTGCAGGATAAAACATTCCATCATCTAGGTAACCAGTGACTCGAAAGCTTCAATGGTGGGATCTTTCACTGTTCCAGGCTACTACTGTTCTTGGAAAGAATGAGAATTTGTAGTAGTCATGTCTTGGGCTGAAGATGGTGTCTTCTCAGGTAAGTATCTGTTGAAATTGCTACTAGTCCATTTACAATTTTGTAAAATAGGCATAATCTGATGTTCACTCTTCGTTGGTATAGAGGTATCCTGTTAAGCTTGCTTATCATGCTTGTGACACTCGATTTGTTACTGCAGTCGTTGAAAATATAGCGAGCTACTCTTCTTTGTACCCGCTCTATTTTGTCTATATTTTCTTGCGTATAGGGATACCACATGTCTGCGCCGTATTCCACTCTTGGTCTTATAAGTGCGTTGACAGCATTGGTTTTTGTTTGTTGTGGAGATTTTTTAGGGTTTCTGCTGAGCATCCTTTGTGCTTGGTTTGCACTGGCTACACTGTTGTTTATGTGTAAGTTCCAGCTTAGGTCATCTTTGATGGTAATTCCTAAGTATTTCGTGTCTGTGACTGCTGCTAGCTGTTTCCCATGAATGTAATAGGGTTCTTTTATGGGGTTTTTAGATCTTGTTAGGTGCATGACGTTACATTTGCTGACATTAAATTCCATTTTCCGTTTCTGTTCCCATTTCGTCAGTGTTGGTTGTCAGATCTTTTTGTAGAATGGCTTGATCTTTATGGCAGTTCTAATCGGCCGGTAGATGGTGCAATCATCAGCAAAAAAGCGGATTGTTGACTGTATATTATCAGTGATGTCATTGATGAAGATAAGGAAAAAGACAGGTCCAAGTACACTGCCTTGGCATACTCCAGATGTTACTCCCACTTTGTCCGAATACTTATTTTCCAGTACAACTGTCTGTGTTCTGTTGTCTAAAAATGCTGTGATCCAGGTTTGATTTTTCCCTCTTATCCCATAGTGTCTAAGCTTGTGTAGCAAGCGTGGATGGCTGACTTTATCAAATGCCTTTGCAAAGTCCAGGACTATCATATCTGTTTGTGTTTTTAAGTCCATTGTACATGCAAGATCATGTATCAGGCCTATGAGATGTGTCTCGCACGATCTCTTACTCCGTGTTGGAATTCGGATAGTATTTTATTAATTTCTAGATGTTTTATGACGTTGGATACTACGATGTGCTCCATTAGCTTGCAAAGGATGCAGGTTAGTGAGAGAGGCCTATAGTTTGCTGGTTCATGGCGTGGTCCTTTCTTGTAGATTGGACAGACAAATGCGTGTTTCCAGTCTGTTGGTTTTTTCCTAGAAACATAGTTTTATTGAACAAGCAAGTGTCTTGCAGCTAGTTCATGATGGTGTTCTTTCAGTATTTTTGGGTTGAGTTGGTCTTGCCCACTTGCGTTGTTAGGATTGAGTTCTTTCAGCAGGTTTTCTACTCCATTTATTGTGATGTTGAAGTCATTCGTGGTGTTGAAGTTTTTATTTATCATATTTGGCACTCACTTCAGTAAACACTGATGGGAACTGATGGTTTGATGAGGGTAGTAATTTCCTTTACCGTTAGGCGTGAAACGGTCATTTTCGGCTACCGTTAGTGTCAAATTGATTAAAATTTTACCGTGATTCGTCAACATATCCTTATCGTGATTCGTCAGATGTCTCTTAGTAATAATTATCGTTATTTTTCGGGAAAAAATTAACGTGATTCGTCAACCTAATTCGATTTTTGTATCGTCTAAAAGAAAGTACTCATTTTATCGTCATGCACCAAAAATTATCGTTAACGTCATATGGCAAGAATTCTTAATCGTCATTCGTCATGAAGGTACCCCCATAACACCCTCTTTAATGTGTTTGCTTTGTCAACTGTGTCATTTGATGTTTGTCCTTAATGTTTCAATGTAGTCCGAGATTACTCTGACGTCCAACGGCTGTTTTGCCAGACAAGCTGGCGCCGTGGGACCTCGGACTAGTTTCAATGGTGGGACTCCAGCTGTTTCTTTCCTCATGCATTTTAAAAAAGAGAAAAAAATCTTGGGATTTGGTTTATCATCCGGTGCTACGGTGTTTGATACATACTTCCAGTAGCATTTTCGTGTTTCTTTTTTGTACTAGATGTTTCGGGCTTTTATATGCTGTTCTCATTTTAATTAGATTGATTTTCCCGTTATCTACTCTTTTTTTTTTAAATTTTGTTGTATAATCGCTCTTTTCCTCATTATCCTACGCAATTCTATGATTATCCAAGGGCATCCATGTTGATTTGTAATTTTTCTCTGTGGTGTGTGCTTGGTAGTAAGTTTATGTGTCTCATCTTTAAATTCCTCCCACATTATGTTTATATCTGACTATTTTGATGGTTTATGATAAAGTCGTTTCCAAAATTATTTGCTTCTGCTTTCAAGGTCTCAAAGTCTGCTTTCTTATATTGGTATACTTTTCTTGGTGTCTGATTTTCTTTGATTGGTGTTGTTGTTGCTTCGGCATAAACAATATCATGATCTGAAATCCCTGGACAGACTTCAGTTCTGTATATTGTTGAAGGTTTGTTTGTAAGAAAGAGGTCCAATGTGTTGTTTCCTCCAGTCGGTTGGTTTACTAGTTGTACCAGGCTGTTATGTGATCTATAAAGTCTTGATGTATTTCTGTGTTTTACCATCTTCTTTGACTTGAGCTATAGATCTTTCCACTCTATGTACGGTAGGTTAAAATCCCCTCCTACCCATACTGTCTGGTTTTTAAAACTAGTCTGCTTTCTCCGAGTTCTTCTTTATTTCGGGTATATAGTTGATGTCTGTTGTATGTGAATGGTATCTATAAAAAGTTTATTACCTGAGGGCAATGTCATTTTTGCCCATATTGTCTCAGCATTACTCTTAAGCTCTACTGCTTCTACACTCACGAATGTGTTTTTGATGGTTACAAACACTCCGCCGTGTTTATCGGATTGTCTATCCTTTCTGTTTACATTCCCTTTGAATTTATCAGGGAATATGTCTCCATTTTTAATTGATGAATCAAGCCATGATTCAGTACCTATTATTATAAGTGTTTTTCCTATAGCTGTCTGGAAGATGTCCTTTTCTCCTTCTCAATGATTGACAGTTAATTATCATAATTCTATTTTTTCTGTATCAGATGGTAGTGGTCTTCTTTTGTGTTTTGTTGTTTTCTTAGTAATGGTTAATTTTGGTGAAGATGTCATTCAATTGAGGCGAACCTGGATTACTATAGTTCAATGACTAATTACTTTCATCAAATGTGTTATATGTACTTAAACTTTCAGGTATTTTAAAACATTGATTCAAATAAGCTAGTGGCAAAACTTGGTAGTCCACAATTCGTAAAATACAAGGAGCAATCTGAACCAATTAAGCGATTATAGATGTCTTCGCTTATATTTTCACAGTTAATTTGGAACCATGTGTCACACTTATCACACATGACAGCTTGGTCTATAGTTTTGACTGATTTTTGAGTCCACATTGGTATTTTGGTGCCCAAGGACCTGGGTTCGGTTCAGGGTAGTGACATTGTGTTAGCAATAGAATTGCTATATACAAAGCAATTAGTCTTTTATCCGACTTCATCTTCAATGCTACTTTTGAACATAAGTAATAGTATAATTTCAGATCTATATATTTGGTGTTTTTTTTATTGAATGAGTACTGGTTGGTAAGTATCATCATTGGATTGTTCTTTTAGATGTGTTGTGTTTGCTACAATTATACCAATGTTACCAAGATAATGTCTCTTATATTTTTCACATAAAATCAGCTTTGGATCCATCCAATCATTTTATAATAGACAATTAATTGGGAGCATAGGCGGATCCAGGGGGGGGGCGGGCCCCCCTTACGTGGGAACAAATTGGTTGATTATAAAGGGAATTACTGGTGTGTGACTGG
This sequence comes from Mytilus edulis, assembly GCF_963676685.1. Taxonomy (NCBI): domain Eukaryota; kingdom Metazoa; phylum Mollusca; class Bivalvia; order Mytilida; family Mytilidae; genus Mytilus; species Mytilus edulis. The sequence continues at coordinate 6,743,624 of NC_092344.1, forward strand.
AGAGGCCCTCCTTAGGTCAGTCACCCACCCCCGCTCCCCTTTTTACAAAAAGTTCTGGATCCGCCAATGGGGAGAATACGGCATCAGAAATGTCCAACCATTACACTTAAACTGTAGTATATATACATGTTCAACGTCAGGAACCGTTAAATTGGTGCATACACTAACCTATTCTTGCAGTGTTGGGTCTGCTGTTCTTTTCCCTTTCATCTTGCTCCGACCTGGTGGTTGAGGTTGGTACGGAGTGTCTGGCCGTTCTAGTAAGGCGAAAGCAGTTCGAATGGTCTCTGGATCTGGCAAGGATATTGGCGATGTATGTGATGGTGTGCGACGTAGGTCGGGGCCATCGATGTCAAAACCCTAGGCCTCTGTGAAGTCTATCCTACAACACTTACTTCTAGGTTTGGTTGGAGTATATAGAAGTACCGGCGATGGCATGCCTTCTGGGAGTTGTACGGACTAGTGACAGTGTCCGTCTTGATGTTGAGTCCCTCTGCTTCTCCATGACATTTTTTTGGTGTACCAAAAACTGTATCCCTGGTTTGCGTCTGACAGGTGTTTTCTACGCTTGTACTGGTGGTAGGTTCAGGGGTTTCCATCCACTGGGCGAAACGCTCAGCATTCTGGATGTAGTGTTCGGGTCCTTAGCCTTGATTCAGGTGAGTTGGACTGTAACATGGACAGAACTGGCAGTATATTTCCACTCAGGTTATTTTCCTTCTAACTTCATGGTGGCTAAAAGCGCTTTCAAATCGTTCGGTAATTCCATAATAATTGTTTACGAGGTTGACGGTTCAGAATACGGCTCCGCTCGGCAAAAGATCACATACTACGCCAATCCTGTCCAAAATCCTAGATCCGCCTCTGTAATTCATATACTAAAAACAAATATGGCAGGCTTGACATTATAATATCTGTTTAAGTAACGAATTGTCATAAAAAATACACGACATTTTTTTTTATGATGAGGCCTTTTAGAGCCGACCAAATGGTAAGGATTTTTCTCATTTGCTTACATCATTTAAAAGCAAGCAAGCAATCACACCTCCTTATTTTTATAAATATATAGAAAATGCATGCATTAAAGACTAATGCAAAGACACATACACTTGTTTCTATCAATGAGAAGGTCGAATATCCGATCTCCTTATGAATTCGCTGTGTATAAATAATATAACTGACTTATAAACAAGGATTTGTATACTGAGTATAGTACTGTACAATTGATCATATACAGAATGGTTTTCAATATAGGAAGAATACCAGAGTTCGCGCAAAGTGAATAATATTACAAAGGACGGACACAATTTTGGTATATTGCATTAGAAATAATATTGAGGACGCAGGTTTTCTTCAAGGACCACCAGGGAAATAAAGATTTCGCGAACTCTGAATATCAAATATATATATCACAACAACAGTCTCTGTTTTTTTTATTATCTGCATATACACTGAAACGTATGCCTTACTCTCGGAAGAGTTCACAGACAAACCTATAAGAAGAAAGAATAGAAAACAAAGGATGGAAATAGCAACGTTTATGAAATCTTAACGTAGAAAAGTATCACTGAGAAGTTGAAAATTACCTCGGAATTACGGTTCTTCCGATCAGTTATAAGGAATTTATTTAGAATACAATTCCGTGATCTTATCAGGGACTTTATTTAAATTCTACGGAACAGGCTGTAAAGAGAATTTGCTCCTACAGTTTCTTCCTCCACTTTACTGAGTACTCATATTCATTTAGAATCCACTTTGGATCAGAAAACACCAATTTTCAAAGCACTTAATACTGGGCGCAAAATCTGCAATTTGTTTGAACCATAACATGCAGCTTGTATCGAAAACTCTTCCTATCAATCGTTGGAGGTACACCCTGGTTATCAATACGACAGCTAAGTATCCGTGTATTCGCCTCTATAAAATGGGATGGTCTTACCTCTGAACCATTCCCTGTGCATGATAACAAAGAGTCAAACAGGCAGTTCCGTTTCATGTGTCTGTCTGAACGGTTTATTAAAATATATTGGAGTCACTAGTTATGGATCATTAACATGTGCTGATAATATTGCATTGATAGCAAACTCATAAACAGAACGGTAAGTAAGGTACATGTAGCAACCATTCATCTTCTGAAAGGAGGAGGGGGAGGTATTGTTTTATTTCGAAGTCAGATTGTTTTTCCCGTGTCCACATGTTTATAAAGTTTTTCGACGCTATCATGGCAATCATTTTTTTTTTCAAACTTTAACATATCTTAACACTATAAGGTATCTTATGGGGAACTGAATCTTGATTCAGATTATTTGTTGTCATCTGCTTTACCAGAATATTTTATTTTCATCAAATGGGGATCAGTATATTTTTTTTGGTAAAAATATTGGTGTAGGACTATACGACAAACGTTCTTTTTCGTTATACTTGTATTCTCTGTATGCCCGATATGCCCCGGCGGCTTGTGGGCCCCAAGGACGTATATTAGATATACGTCCTTGTGGGCCCTTAATTGACAATAACATATATATCTTATCTTATTTTATTGTTGTAAAAAAAGAAACCAATACATTCGATAACTGTATACGTCTCTGAACTTGGAAAATTCAGCACTATATATATCCATCGGTCTTACCAGAGACATATATACATAGAAATATCCGAGACAAGTCTGTGAGATCAGAGACATATGTCTCTGGTGAGATATATAGGTCTCCGTGGTCTTACGACTAGGAATGATTAAACAACCGGACATTGTATTGTACGTTTCTTTCCCCAGTACTACAGGGTTCTCTACGGATATCTGGGCTACTTGTATCTGTATCTGTAGTGGTACGTGTAGAATCCTTTTAAGGCTTTTATACACGGTGTGTATACTTGTTATTATAAACAAAAATATCTTTTAACGGGTATATCACAGCAAGGATGATCACAGGTAATTGTTTCTTGCGTATGTATAACAACTATAATAAATTCAATATTTTCCGAGTATGTTTGACAATTTTTTCATAAGGTCACGAAGGAAGTAACAGAGACAGACATGACAGTCTGAGAGTAACCGGAATAATTTGACATTCAGTCGTTATATTAGAGACATATATACAGTGGGAATAATTGCATAATATTGAAGTGTGAGTTTTGTCTCTTGCTTGTTATAAGTGTAAAAATTGTTGGCTGTTATGTTTTATTGTTGTTTTGTTTTGTATATGTTTTTCATACGTGTTCATGTGTTTCAGTGATGATCCTTTTGTACTGGATTTTATACTGAATAAAATTAGTTAGTTAGTTAGTTACATATGTGTATATATTATGTGTATATATGACTCCGGTTATATTCAGCTTATCTTATTGTAAATAGGAGAGATCGATAAATTTACGATTTCAGAGAGGGACAGAATTAATCACTTTAATAGGGAACATACATTGTAGATGGGTCTCAGGGGGCTGGGAGAGGGGCTAGTCCAAATAATTATGACGTCTTGGAAGGCTATTTTAAATTTTTGCTTTGACGCCTTCCTGCGACGTATAAGGCGTCAAAGAAAAAAATATAATAGCCTTTCAAGATGTCATAATTATTTGGACTAGGAGGGGGGCCTGCCCTCCTCTGTTTATGTGAACAATTTGGTTAATTATAATGGGAATCACTGAAGCATGACTAGCGAGTCGACCCCCACTTATGGCAGTCAGAGGACCCTCTTAAAAAAAGAATCTGGATCCGTCACTGACATGACTGATGGAAGTGTCTGTGTATTTTGCTGTGTAACAATTAGGGTTATTGGTAGTCCAAATAATTATGATGCCTTGTAAGGCTATTATACTTTTTTTCTTTGACGCATTTGGACTAGGTTAATGGTAGAAGTGGTGTCATGATACCAATATGAAATTTACTGATCGCATACAGCATGTACAGATCCATTGGAGGCCCCATGTGGCAGCATTCTACCAATCAAAACATCACTCATTTACCTAAGGTGCGATAATACATGTATTGGTATTTAATATGGAATCTTTTTCACACATCCCTTATCAGTTAGAAACCAACTTACTGGTCTTATTGTAGCTTCTTGCGCGTTTGAACAAATATTCTGACGATATCCTAATTTTACATGAAACACAATGTGGCTTTAGGCAAGGCTATAGCACTATGGATAATTTATTTATATTACATTCTTTGTTTGAACTTCTGAAGAAAAGAAAGAAAAAACTTTATTGTGCATTTATAGACTTTGAAAAGGCTTTTGACAAAATTTGGAGGGATGGACTTTGGCATAAACTACTGTTAAACAATGTAAATGGGAAAATGTTAAATGTGATTCAAAGTATGTACAAAAATATTAAATCAAATATTATTTTTAATAACAGCAAGTCTGATTATTTTCCGTGTAATAATGGGGTAAGGCAAGGGGAAAATATGTCCCCTTTTTTGTTTGCAGTTTTTTTAAATGACTTGGAAAATTTTTTACAAACAAAAAACTGTAAGGGCCTTTTCACAGTTACAGAAGAATTGGAACATGAACTTGATGTATTTCTCAATATCATTTTATTATTATATGCTGATGATACTGTTTTGATGTCTGAAACACCACAAGATCTTCAAATACAGTTAGATTTTTTTAATGAATACTGTAACTACTGGAAATTAAAAGTAAATGTATCCAAAACCAAAATATTATGTTTTTCATATGAAAGATTACCGGACAATTTAAACTTTGTTTTAGATGATCAAGAAATAGAAATCGTTCAAGAGTTTAGTTATTTGGGTATCTTATTGACAAAAACGGGAAATTATAAAAAGGCGATTAAATCACAAGTTGAAAAAGGGACAAAAGCGATGTATGAGATACTAAAAAGGGGGAAATTTCATAGCCTATCAGTTTCTTGCCAGTTAGATCTTTTTGATAGAGTAGTAAAACCTGTTCTTTTATACGGATCAGAAATATGGGGATTCAGCAATTGTGATATTGTCGAAAAGGTTCATGTAAAATTTTGTAAGTTGCTCCTAAATCTGAAATCTTCCACTCCAAACTGTATGATATACGGTGAGCTAGGACGTTTTCCACTCTCTATTGATGTAAAATTAAGGATGATATCCTACTGGTTTAAATTAATTATGGGAAAGCAGTCAAAGTATTCATGTATTATTTATAAGCTACTGTACCACTTGTATTGTACTAAACACATAGATTTTAATGGTTTTTAATATGTGTTAAAAATATATTCGATGAATGTGGATTTTCTTATATCTGGAACACACAGCTCTTTTTAAATGATGTATGGTTGAAATATAATATCAAAGTAAGATTGTGTGATCAATTCAAACAAACTTGGAACGAGACTATTCAAAACTGTTCCAAAGCCTTGAATTATCGTATTTTTAAGAATGTATTGTGTTTCGAAGAATATTTTAACATTTTAGACGAAAAAGATTTTTTGACATTATGTTAATTTAGAATACATGTATGTAACCATAAACTTCCTGTCGAACTTGGAAGATGGTACAATATAGAAAGAGAAAAAAGAAAGTGTAATTTAGTAAGTTACATATTGGAGATGAATTTCATTACATTATTAATTGTTCACATTTTAGAGAAGAGAGAAATAAATTTATAAATCGAAATTTTAGTATAAGGCCAAATATTTTAGTATTTACTGAAATTATGTCGTCTACAAATAGGACAGATCTCATTAATTTATGTAAGTTTTACTTTATACGAATTATAAACAAGCGAGTGTGTCCTCCTGAATAAGTTCTTTTTGTCTTTGTTGTTGTTGTATATATTGTATATTTATGTTTATGTAGTTAATATATTGTATTATACATGCATGTCTTCTCTGTACCTATGTATTTGGTGATGAGAATAAAGATATATAGTGCTGGAGGTTGTGATTTTGATACTCAGCCTGGTTGGACACAATAATTTAAAAATTATATTTGCTTCATATCTGCTTAGCACAATGAATTAATGAATAAGAGGAAAGCTTGGTTTGCTAGTAATCTGGCAAATTTATTAGGATTCAACATTGAACAAATGTTGAAGGCTGTCCAATTGCTTTACAAGTGAAAATAAGTCCCAGGAGAGTCCAAATTGCAGTGTACTTGTCTGATAGGTAAAATAACAGCTGACAGCTGAGGTGGAGATTTTGCACGAATGATATTTTCAAGTGAAATATATAGCCTGTTTATTTATTCATCTACAAAACACATATATAAGAGTTAACAAATATACTTTATGTCTTAATACATGTATATATATGTTATATCCTATTCAAGGTGTGTTGTTTGTTTCTTTCCTGTTTCATCATGTTTATATTTGTATCCCATTTGTACAGCTTTATAAAGATTTATATATTTTAGATGATCAACCATAAAGTCACAAATGATGCATTCCATGCAAGTTCATTCCTGGCTTGTGGTTTATGTCCTTTGCATATGGATCAGGGAATATAAACTCTAAGCCAGGAATGTCACATTATATACCCTGTCTGAGACCTGAATAATTATATAATAGCCTTCGGCTCAGTCATTATCACTATCTTAGTCAATACCACTGTCCTGTGGGCAGTCCATATATCACGATAATGACCAGTTTTTCAAGAACTATTATGTTTATTTCATTGAGAAACCATGTTTTGGAAAATTCTCATAAATTCAAAATGCCTACAGCGAACTCGAGTAGTTGTAAGATTTCTATGGCAAAGAGTGAAGACCAGTCGTAGTAATACTAGCATTCATTTTAGTGCAATTTTTCAGTATATAAATACTTAATCAAATTATCTTTAATTTTATAATTAACGAAGACATATAATAAACAATTCAACAGCTTAAATATAATATTAAAAACAGGAACATGTTTTATAAAAGGTACATCTCTTTAAACAGAGAAACCACGCCCCACCGGACATTAACAGAGAAATCATGCCCCAACGGTCATTATCAGACGAAAACCACGCCCCAACGGTCATTATCAGACGGAAACCACGCCCCACTGGTCATTATCATGTAAAAGTTCATTAACGACCGGTTTTCTGGTCCGTCTTTTTCTGTTAAAGACCGATGAAATTTATTACTGAAGAATAATGAATGTCATGTGACCCCTTTTAATCCAATAAGAGAATCTTATTCTCAACCGATATGAAATAACGTATAATATTTGCACATATTCATTTATACTGTAAATAAGAAAATATGCTTTTCGAATGACTTTTGTATTCACAAATTTCTATTTAAAGTGTCTTCTAATCCTTTATATTACAGGGGACCAGTGCTACCTCCTGCTAAGTATTCTCATTTTTGAAATGAATTCAGGTGTCAGGAAATGAATTAAGAAGAACTATTTAGGAATTGAGAAACGCCATGTTTACAGTATCAGTTTTATTCACCTGTTTAACATGTTTAATGCAGTTTATCCCATATGGCAGTGGATGTGGTACTGTCACTCACATGTTAATCAGTAAGTCAAAATAAATACCTCTAAAATTTCTAAATTACTACTAGTAATTAGGGCCCCGCCTTTAGGCGGGTCGCCCTATAGTGATCAGTCTGTCCGTCCGTCCACTCCATATCTAGAGAACCATTATGATTTCATACTTTATACTTTACATGTTTATTAACCACCACCAGAGGGCGTGTCATGATGTATGTACAACTTCCTAGGTCAAAGTAAAAAAACTTTGGTTTAGGCGGGTCGCCCTATAGTGATCAGTCCGTCCGTCCGTCCGTCCGTCCGTCCGTAACACTTTAACTTTGTGTCCGCTCCATATCTAGAGAACCATTATGATTTCATACTTTATACTTTACATGTTTATTAACCACCACCAGAGGGCGTGTCATGATGTATGTTCAACTTCCTAGGTCAATGGTCAAGGTAAAAAAACTTTGGTTTCAGTTGACAACCCTGTGTCCTGTGGTGAAGATCGTGTCCGCTCTATATCTTGAGAACCGTTATGATTTCAAAGTTTATACTTGACATGTATATGAACCAACACCAGAGGGTGTGTCATAATTTATGAACAACTGCCTAGGGCAAAGTTCAAGGTCAAAAACTTTGGTTTCAGTTGACAACCCCATGTCCTATGGTAAAGATTGTGTCCGCTCTATATCTTGAGAACTGTTATCATTTCAAAGTTTATACTTGACATGTATATAAACCAACACCAAAGGGTGTGTCATAATTTATGTGCAACTTCCTAGGTCAAAGGTCAAAAACTTTGGTTTCAGTTGACAAACCCATGTCCTATGGTAAAGATACAATTTTTTAATGCACATTATTCACAGCGGGGCCCACAGAGATGGCTCCCATCTCAATGATATCTAGTAAGTAATCAGTAGGTCAAGTCAAAATGAATAGCTCTTACCAGTAATTAATAATCAGATTAATTGATAAAATAGAGTATGGGAATGGGAAATATGTCAAGGAAACAGCAACCTGACCCAAAAGCAGACAACAGCTTAGGCCACCAATGGTTCTTCTACGCAGTGAGAAAAACCCTCACCTGTGTGTGGTCCTCGGCTGGCCCCTAAATAAAAGTGTGTACTAGTTCATTGAAAATGGATGCACACAAAACTCCAAAACATATAAATGAACTAAAATTAATAAACATACAAGACTTACAAAGGCCATACTCTGCCAGAGGCTCCTGACTTAGGGACAGGCACAAAAATGTGGCTTGGTTAAAAATGTTTTGTGAGTTCTCAACCCCCTTTTTACCTCCAGCCAATGAAGAATTAGAAACTCATAGTGATACGCACAATAAAACTCAGTATCAAAGAAGTCAGAGTCCGATGTCAGAAAAGGTAAAAAAAGGAACTGAGTAAAATGACAATGATACACAAATTAAAACAGGACTACTAGCAGTTACTGACATGCCAACTCCAGACATCAACTAAACTGATTGAAAGATTATGTCTTCATTATATGAAAATCAAGTACAATCCCTCAAGTAGCATCAAAAAGAAGAAATATATAAGAAGACCATAACCTGTATCATGCTATACTGTATTACAATCTGGGAAATGAAAGGATACAGCTGTTGTACACGAGACAATTATACCTCTGTTAATGGGTTACTTAAAATTGAACAAAAAGAGTAAAACACAAACATCTTTTAAAGTGAAGAGGGTTGTAAGCGTTCAGGTCTGGGACAAAATGTTGCTTAATGGTTCTGTGCTGTCAGAGTTTGTTCTTGTTGAATATATAAGCCATACTATGATACATGCTCCTTGGGAGCCTCTAGTTAATTTCTATATTCTATTAAAATTGAAGTTGTGTTATTATTTATAGGTGGGAGAGCAAGAGAATTTTATGATGCCAATGATAAATATAATGATTATAGGCAGGTAAGCAAGAAATATAATAATTATACTTGTTATAGGCAGGTAAGAACACTTCATTGTTTATACATCATGTACATTGGGGAAAAATAGTAAACTGGAAGAAATGCAACACTAGAAAATGAATCAATCTTTGTTTCCCATCTTTATAGCATAAATGCCTGAATAAGTGATTTGTTAAAACACTCATGTGACTAAAACATACTTTAAAAGAAAAAAAGGAAAATTAAACCAGAAGTGAGTCTTTTTATGTTGTGATGTTACACTATTGTTTCAGATAAGGGTGAAAGTTGATACCTATTAAAATGTTTAAACCTGCTGCATTTGTTTGCACCTGTCCCATAAGTCTGACAGGAATCTGATGTTTAGTAGTTGTAGTTTGTTTTTGTGGTTCTTGTTTTTTACACAGATTAAACCGTTGATTTTTCTGTTTGAATGGTTTTACACTGGTTTTCCTGTTTGAATGCTTTTACACTGGTTTTCCTGTTTGAATGCTTTTACACTGGTTTTCCTGTTTGAATGCTTTTACACTGGTTTTCCTGTTTGAATGGTTTAACACTGGTTTGCCTGTATGAATGGTTTTACACTAGTTATTTTTGGGGCCCTTTATAGCTTGCTGTTTGGTGTGAGCCAAGGCTCTGAGTTGAAGACTGTATTTTGATCTATAATGGTTTACTTTTACAAATTGTGACTTGGATGGAGAGTTGTCTTATTAGCACACATACCACATCTTCTTATCTCTATTTTAAGCAATAGTGTAATTAATGCAGACATTCTGATTAATTTATTTTTCAGTTATTTGACAAACAAAGGGATAGATAGTGTAATTAATATAGACATTTTTCTTTTCTTCAGTTGTTGGACAAACATAGAGATGCATTACAAGCAGGAAGTGGCTACCCAGATTCTTTTTATGGTCCTGCTTGTTTTGGAGGTATGTATGTTACTGGAATATGTCCCACTTGCTTTGGGGGTATGTAGTTTACAGGAATGAGTTCCACTTGTTTCGATGGTACGTATGTTACAAGTATGCATCCCAATTAATTTTGGGGGTACATATTTTACCAGAATTGGTCCAAATTGTTTCGGTGGTATGTATGATACCAGAATATGTCCCACTTGTTTCGGTGGTATGTAAGTTACTGATATTGAAGAAATTAGCAGTAAGCATTAATGATTTCTTTTACTCTTTTTATGAACATTTATTATATACTTTTTAAATTTGAAAAGAATTCTTTGATTGATCAGAATAAAAGACAATTGTGGCTATGTAATTGTTTAAGATTGCATCTTACATTCATTGCAATGTAAGTTTTGAAAGAGGTTTATTATAAATTATTTTTATTAGGTATTATGTTATTGATTGATTGTAGATGTTTTAACACCACTTTTAAGCACCACTTTTTGGCTATATTCTTAGCAGCCAGTTTTTATTGGTGGAGGAAACCAGAGTACCTGCAGTAAACCACCGACCTTCGATAGGACAATAATTAGCTAATTGGTCATTGTTTTTTCACACCTTTATGATTGATTAAGGTTTTGGTTTCCCTTTGCCCCCTTGCATAAATCTGAAAAGAGTGAATTGCTTATGCTATACATCAGATGTATTTTTTATGATCTATTTTCAACAATATTCTGATTTCAACATACTAAGCTGTTGCTGCTGAAAAAGGCTATGAACATTTTTCCCTTTTCATAAATGCAATAAGCAAATTGTAGAAATAGTTTTGATTTTTTTTGTAGATATATTCCACAATGTGTCAGAAGATACACACTGGACCCCCTTTCTGAATGCATCTGTGAATTACATAAGAAAGACGTATCCACAGCCATGGGACCATGTAAGCTTTCAGTCATTATGTAGCATATTTACCTGACGTTATCAGGATATAGGTATTTAGTCAAATCTTAACATGTACTTGTGATTTGTTTACAAACCGGTATTGATAAAAATAAACAAACAAATGTCGAAATAGTTCAGGACTTAATTAAATCTGTATTTGGGTAAGATGATGCAAGCATACAATTTTTATTGTGTCTTACACTTTAAGAAGTAAATAATCTTTAACTACTTTATTAAAATATTGTGTAAGAACGTTAATTATGAGCTATAAAAGTCAAGTGGCTCGAGCATTTTTCTGAGGAAGTTTTAAAAAATTTCAAAGAAATATTTTTTACAGTGGGTTAGCTTTCATTAGTCTTCACTATCCTATAGATTAACAACTTTTGGTAATATTTATAATTTAGAATCTTCATTGAAGGTGGAGCACGAATGCACAGTTAATTAATTATATTGATGTGCCATTTGTATGCAAGAGACATTCCTTTGTATTTTGTGCCGATTCAAAAAAAAAGTTATACGAGTATTGTCTCCCTTTAACAGGTTCATTATTTTATAATTAAGTATAGGTTTCTGATATAATTTTGAATAATTTCAAAATGTATCAATTCAATATATTTCAGTTTTTGTTATTGGTGTATCAAAAACAGTGATGTACGAATATAATTTCATAAATTTGAAATGTTTAAGATGATTAAATACCAAAGAACCATTCATCATTTTTGAAAAAGACTATAAATGAATATCGAAGTAATTATCCCTCCTTCATGATAGATTGATTGGGAAATTAACCAGAGTTATCTAATATTTATTGAAACATTTTTTTGGGGTATTTGATGTAGAAAAAATGATCTATTATGTTTGAATATTTTTTTTGGTATTTAGTTATATGTAAGGGAAAATATACCTTTTTCAACTTTTTGCAGGGATATAGTGCAAAGTTGAATTATGGAATTAATTTGTTTATAATTCTGTATTTTTTTTTCTTCTTCAGGAAACAGAGAAATTGGTTGTATTTTTGTTTGGAATTGTATCTCATCAGACAGCGGATATTTTATGGCATAGTCTTGGTATATCACAGGGATTTCTAACCACAATGGGAGATGTAGGTACATTTATGTTAACAGGAGTGCAATCCCATAAAAATAGTTCCAGAAACTTGAGTTGATAATAATTGCATACTTTCATGGGAGGGAAAAAGACTTTGGTTTTCTAGTTATTCATGTTTAAATGTTTTAATTTCTCCCATTTTTTAGGGCCCATGCAACAAAGATGTTGGGGCCATATTGTTTTACCCTTGTCCATCATTTCATCATTCTGTCATGCCAAAACAAACTATTATACACATTTCATTTAAACGCCATCAGATATTGGGCTGATTTTTGGTATGTGAGAGTTATTCAAGTCTTTCAGACACATTTAGTTTTAATGTTAATTTTTGTATTTCATCTTACATGTACATATTTTCGATCTTGCATAATAATTTTTAGTTCACCAGGCCCTAAGGGTCTGATGTGAGCTTATTCTATCACATGACCTCCAACTTTATCAGGTTGCTGCCACTATATTGGTGATTTTAAGGAAATTTTTCAGTTTTTGGCTATTATTTTGAATATTATTGAAGATAAAGACAAACTGTAAACAGCAAAAAAAAAAAAAATGTTCAGAAATGTAAGTTCTACAAAAAAGTTTAATATGACTCAAATTGTCAATTAACCCCTTAATGAGTTATTGCCCTTTTTTTCACAATTTGTTCATCTAATTTGCTTGCCTTACTTTGAAAAAACGATGAATCATTGGGCTGAACGAGAGTATCAAGCATAAATTGTGTATCTTATTTCCGTGTATGTCTATGGCTATAATGGAATATATAGGGGTAACATGTATTATTTTGATTTTGAAGAAAATATGACAGATACAAAGAACGTTTAAAAACCATTATTAGCCACTCATTAATATATATTGAAAGTTTGCAGATGCTTCTCTCTTCGTTGCTAATTATAATTCTCTTATATATAGATGAGCAAAGTTGTCTCTAGGCATTTTACTGGATGCAGGCTTCTGACTACTGTTTAGATTCATAGACTACCTAATTGTGAACATGTTTGGTTGCAAGTTTGTGAAATATCATTTGCACAATTTTATGAAACAAAGATAGAGAAACAATTGTAAGGTTTAAAAACAATCTAGCATTTGTTTTCTAGATTCCAACATTTTAATATTTCCCTTTTATATTTATAGTGTAGAAATATTCAGGCATAAATGACCCCCCTCCAAAAAAAAAGAAGAAGAGTTTTATTTATATGTATTCAGTTATTGTCAGGAATAAATTAGATAAAGAAATATTATTTGTCAAAGTATATAAAGAGACTTTAGATAAATGTTCTATGTTGAAATTGTTGTTATGTACATTCAATGGAATAAGAAAAATATTAAATTGATTTAAATTATCTCTTTTTTTCAGATAAATTTCCATGGAGATTACACGTCTGCTCACCATTTTGGCGACCTTGGTAACACATTTTTACTTTCATTTTATTTTTTCAAAAAAATTGATTTTAGAAACATTTAGATAAAATGAGTAAATTTTCTTCTAAACTTTAATTTATGTGAATGTTTTTAGTTTTAAACTTTGTATAATGTAAATATATTAAACAAATTAAATTGTTAATAATTTTTTGCAGATGGTCGTCAATAAACACAGGTTATCTTTCTTCAAAATAAATTTATTCCGTTATTGACATTTCATACTGTCGGACTGTTTAAAATCAAGATTTTTTTAAGGACCTTTTGTTATTACATCAATGCTTATGAAGTTATGAAGCTGATTAAAAATATTTACAATTATTATAAACCTATCTAAGGCTTTATGACTATTATATGAATATTTAATTCTTACAGGTGGTGAATTTGTGAGTCTTATAGACTTAGATGCTGATTTAGTTGTTGACCTTAAGCAGAAATGGTAAGTAGCATATCTTACATAGTTTTAAAAAAAAACTTAATTTTTAATTATAATTACTGAAGATATCTTAGAATGTTTCAATAGGTTTAAAGACCAAATTTTAATTTGTTACATTATTGTTTTCCTCATTTTGATCAGTTATCTTTGAAAATTAATGATACTTTTAATTGTTAATCTAGTACAAATTAGGTTCATATTTATGTCACTTGAACACATCATCCTAAAATACATGTAATGTTTGCCACTGGATGTTAAACACCAATGCATCATCGTTATTACTTCATGGTGTTTTATTTTGATGACTTCAGTTTACATATCTTATTTGTCTACAAACATAAATACACATATTAAACCATATTGTATAAGCATGTAGGATAAAATTTATGTGATGATTAAAAATAGAAAGACGTTTATTTTATACTCTCCGCTTATATTTACAGGTACATACCATCAAAAGATCTATTCAATATTTATAGAGAATTTTATGGAACAACAAAGATAACTCTGTCAGATATAGAGACTTGTTCATCATGGATTCTACTAGAAGGGTATAAATATCTATATCAACTATATTTTAATTTTCAATATGTTCTAGTCTATTCTATGCGTCTAAAATAATTATAAGTCTATGCATCTAAAAATGTTTGAAACATAATAATCAGTTGTGCAAAATATCTTTATTAGTAGTTTATGTTTCTGTCTATGAATCAGTGTACTTATATTGACAGATAGATTTTAATACTAAGTGAACAATTTAAGTATGTTTTTTTTCTCATTATTGAAGGCCATACAGTGGCCTATAGTTGTTAATTTCTGTGTCATTTGGTCTCTTTTGGAGAGTTGTCTCGTTGTCAATCATACCACATCTTCTTATTTTTAAATTTTCTATTTGTGAACTGTTTTTAAAGTAGATGCATGCATTAATTTGAATGTTGGTACAATTTGTGTACTCACATATCAAATGGAGGGTATCTCATACAAAAACAATTATTTTTTGGGTAAAGACCCTATGGTACTGATTTGATATCTAAGTCTTCCAAGGTTTATCACTACCTTGAATAAATAGTTCAAACAAAAAAGTGCAGTGAAGTGATATTTTTTTAGATCCTATCTAGTCAAATGCCATGTAATTTATTATTGATATGTTAAAATTAGATACAGTCAAGTTTTAATATGATGTGTATTTGAATTACCAAATCTTAATTGAAAATTACATATGTGTTATACAAATAGACCCTGTACTACAAATGTACAATTATAAACAAAGGAAGATAACTCAAACTTATATTTAAAATTCAATGTTTAAATTCACAAAATTGCTAAATGAAAGCAATTATTACAATTCCATGCACACACATTTTGATTCTTGTATCTTTAAATATGTTTTATTGCCAGTAGCTTATATGCTAGAACTTCTAGTCGTGTCAGTATTTTGTATTATCGTGCAAAGAGAGGAATACTTTGGCAGTAAGCTGAGACACTAAGCTGAACTAACTTTGGCTCTCTTATGTATGTACAGTGACAGTGTGTAACAATAGATAGGTAAAACATGTTAGGAATAAATACTACACAAAATATATATTATTGAACTTCCTTTAAATTCTATTACAGTCTACACGTAACAGGGTATAACAGTTGTATGCTATTATAGATTTTATAAATTATATATTTTAGTGTAGGAGAAGCACTTGCCAAATCTGAGGTATGTCATATTTTAAAGCTGTCTATGTAAGAAGAAAATAATATAAAATATAACATTTGTCAAAGGGGTAAGGAATTTTAAGATCATGTTATGATTTTCAAAAATATACAAAAGGATGAGAAAAAAATTACAATAAAATCTTATTTTGATTTTTATGCCCCACCTACCAATGGATTAAGATTTAAATGTCTTATTTATTTATATATATAAATGAATATATGATATACAGTGATACAACGGACACACAGGGATTGTACCTTTATATATACATAATAGGCAAAAGTGTAGTATAAGTTGGTTGCCGCGAGGTTTAATGGTTTATATAAATATCAATGAGTTAAAGGTTAGGATTTTTTCGATTTAGGTTGGAATCCCTGTATTCTCTTTGAAGTCCCTATTCTCTAGTTTTCCTGGTTTTTTTCTTGTTTTGTAAGTTATTGTGGATATTTTGTTTAATGAAAGCGAGTTTGATCGTTTTATTATCGAACCATTGTTGGCTATTCCACATGTTTGAAACGAAAATGATTACATTCTAATTGTTCAATTTTGTTTTAAAAATTAATATAGTAAGATTTCATCTTTTTAACTGCATAATTTTACAACTGTTTATTCACAAATTCACATGCTAGAAAATCGTGATGTGTCTAGAATTAGGCTTCTTTTTGAATTTCGGAAACATGCTTTATATATATACTATATATATGTTTTTTGTAGGGTTGTTGTCCCAGGCTTTGACACATTCCCTATTTCCGTTCTCAATTTTATTTGAATTAGAACGTATATGTCTTATTTTGTAAAAACATAATATTCAGATGCCTGATAAATGAACATCTTTATGGGCAGATGTGTTGTGTTATATTTGTATTGTTTCAACCAATCAATTGTGATATTTAATTTATTGTAATACATCATTTGACACAATAACATGGTTAATTAAACTCACTTACAATACCTTCTAATTAAGAAAAGGCTGTAACACAATAGTTTAAGTTATAGATACAATGGATAACTCTGGTCTCATGGTTTCTTTTTCAAGAATCAATGCTTATCCATTGTACCTATATCACGTACCATATGTTGAGTTGGAAACGAAGTCTTTTGTTTACAGATATATTCAGCTGTTGTTGATAGAAGTCCGTTTCTAGTAGAAGAAATGGAGAATTATTTTGTTGGTGGAGTAAATGATATGGTTGGGTGGACACAGCGAAGTTGGAACAATGTAGTCACAATGCTTAACAAGGGAACTGAGTAATTATCATGGGTTATGTAAAAATAAGTCACCTTTAAGTTTGTATGTTTATGTTTTATGTTTAAATATAAGTCTTTTAAATTGATTTATCAGTTAGGTTGTAATGATGTATTCTAATACAACATTGTTTGTTATGTTCATTTTGATTGAATAATGTCACCAATTTTCATGTCATTTTCATTAAAAAATCGAGATAACAATATTGCATTTTAAGCTCCCACAGCAACATTTGTAGATTTGATAGAAGCAAATATGCTCCGCTAAAGCGTCGCCAGTTAACTTAATTTGCGACCATCAAATCACTAATTGCTTCAGTCTGAGCGAAAAATACAATACAGTTATCTCCTAAATTGACTGATGGGATTTTTTTTCTCATTTAATTTGACGTGGAATTAAATTGTTTATCAAGTCAAGATTTATCTGCCCTGAAATTTTCAGACGAATTGGACAACCGGTTGGTGGGTTGCTTCCCCTGAATTGGTAATTTTTAAGGACATTTTGCCGTTTTTGGTTATTATCTTGAATATTATTGTAGATAGAGATAAACTGTAAACAGCAATACTGTTCAGCAAAGTAAGATCTACAAATAAATTAATGACAAAAATGGTCATTTGACCCCTTAAGGAGCTACAGCCCTTTACAGTCAATTTTTAACAATTTTCATAAATTTGTAAATTTTTGTAAATTTTTAACAAAATATTTTCCTCTGTAACTAATGGGCCAAGTTCATTAAAGATGAAGATAATTGTAAGTAGCAAGAATATTCAGTAAAGTAATATCTACAAACACATCACCATCACCAAAACACATTTTTGTCATTAATCCATCTGTGTCTTTTGTTGAATATGCACATAGACCAAGGTGAGCGACACAGGCTCTTAAGAGCTTCTAGTTAGATAGATACTACACCAGTGTATTATTGGGAAATAAGAGCAAATGTCTTACCTTTACATTCAGATAGATGTTTCTCAATTTGAGATGAAAAAGACAATCAGAATTCAAAGCTGCATGAATTGAATAAATATTTATAGAAAATGAATTCATGTCAATTTCAGTATTTGGTTTCAAAGATTTGAAGTTAATTTTAATTAGGCATAACAATTCATTAACTAATGTTATGATAAAGTTGTTAGACCTTTTATTTATTAAAATATATTTCAGCGTTTGCAACCTACCATACAACCCATTATTTGTAACTTGTAACACAAGTTCAACATTTAAGTATACACATGAAGAGAAAATCAGAAATGGTTATTATGTGAACCGTGGTAAACATGGACTTACACAGGAAGATTTTAACATCACTAAAACAGCCAGAGGGATAAATATTGAGTTAGGACAGAAACTGAAGGTACAAATCATGATAAGAATGTTTAATATGAGTATATAACTAGAAAAAAATCACTATATATCTTCAAATGGTTATTATATTATATTGATTTATAATACAGATGTTTATACATGTACTGATAGTCTAATATGAACACAAGAATTACATCTCATTTTCTTTAAATGTGTTACCATACCAAGGCTATGGGAAAAACTTCTGATACCATTTACCATACCAAGGCTATGGGAAAAACTTCTGATACCATTTACCATACCAAGGCTATGGGAAAAACTTCTGATACCATTTACCATACCAAGGCTATGGGAAAAACTTCTGATACCATTTACCATACCAAGGCTATGGGAAAAACTTCTGATACCATTTACCATACCAAGGCTATGGGAAAAACTTCTGATACCATTTACCATACCAAGGCTATGGGAAAAAACTTCTGATACCATTTACCATACCAAGGCTATGGGAAAAACTTCTGATACCATTTACCATACCAAGGCTATGGGGAAAACTTCTTATACCGTTTACCATACCAAGGCTATGGGGAAAACTTCTTATACCATTTACCATACCAAGGCTATGGGAAATACTTCTGATACCATTTACCATACCAAGGCTATGGGAATTACTTCTGATACCATTTAACATACCAAGGCTAAGGGAAAAACTTCTGATACCATTTACCATACCAAGGCTATGGGAAAAACTTCTGATACCATTTACCATACCAAGGCTATGGGAAAAACTTCTGATACCATTTACCATACCAAGGCTATGGGAAAAACTTCTGATACCATTTACTATACCAAGGCTATGGGAAAAACTTCTGATACCATTTACCATACCAAGGCTATGGGGAAAACTTCTTATACCGTTTACTATACCAAGGCTATTGGGAAAACTTCTTATACCATTTACCATACCAAGGCTATGGGAAATACTTCTGATACCATTTACCATACCAAGGCTATGTGGAAAACTTCTTATACCATTTACCATACCAAGGCTATGGGAAAAACTTCTGATACCATTTTCATTTTTGTATTTAACAGAATGAAATACAGTGGAAATATAAAGAAATCGGCAAACTTAAAAGAAAGTTGTTCAGGGAAAGAAAAATTGAATCAGAAAAAAAGAAATCGAATATACCAACTACAAAATTGATGGTAAATGGATCTTATGCCAGATTTGGATGGTATGTACAGTATTAACTACATGTATTAACAAAGAGATAACAAATGTCATAGGGACAATGCATACTATAAGTCAAAAAGAGACATACAACACTGGGGCAAAAAATAAAAAATAACAGACAACTCAAACAACAGTTTATAAATCTAGGAACAGAAAGCTAAAGACTGAAACTCAACCGTAAACAGGAGTGATAACCTGATCCTGTTCCACATATACGTATATATGTTAAGATTAGATTGTTTGTTGTTTCCAAATATTTGTCTTTTTATACAATATAATTTCATCTTTTTAGCTCACCTGTCCCGAAGGGACAAGTGAGCTTATGCCATCACTTGGCGTCCGTCGTCGTCCGTCGTCTGTCGTCCGTCGTCGTCCGTCGTCGTCCGTCGTCGTCTGTCGTCGTAAACTATTTCAAGAATCTTCTCCTCTGAAACTACTGGGTCAAATACTTTCAAACTTTAACTGAATGTTCCTTAGGGTATCTAATTTATCAATTGTATCCGAAGTTTTGATCTATCAACAAACATGGTCGCCATTGCTAAAAATAGAACATAGTCAAATGCAGTTTTTGGCTTATAACTCAAAAACCAAAGCATTTAGAGCAAATCTGACATGGGGTAATATTGTTTATCAGGTCAAGATCTATCTGCCCTGAAATTTTCAGATGAATCAGACAACCCGTTGTTGGGTTGCTGCCCCTGAATTGGTAATTTTAAGGAAATTTTGCTGTTTTTGGTTATTATCTTGAATATTATTATAGATAGAGATAAACTGTAAACAGGAATAATGTTCAGCAAAGTAAGATTAACAAATAAGTCAACATGACGGAAATGGTCAGTTGACCCCTTTAGGAGTTATTGCCCTTTATAGTCAATTTTTAACCATTTTTCGTAAATCTTAGTAATCTTTTACAAAAATCTTCTCCTCTGAAACTACTGGGCCAAATACTTCCAAACTTTAACTGAATGTTCCTTAGGGTATCTAGTTTGAAAATTGTATCCGAAGTTGTGATCTATCAACAAACATGGTCGCCATTGCTAAAAATAGAACATAGGGGTCAAATGCAGTTTTTGGCTTATAACTCAAAAACCAAAGCATTTAGAGCAAATCTGACGTGGGTAATATTGTTTATCAGGTCAAGATCTATCTGCCCTGAAATTTTCAGATGAATCAGACAACCTGTTGTTGGGTTGCTGCCCCTGAATTGATAATTTTAAGGAAATTTTGCTGTTTTTGGTTATTATCTTGAATATAATTATAGATAGAAAAAAACTGTAAACAGCAATAATGTTCAGCAAAGTAAGATCTTCAATTAACTCAATTGACCAAAATTGTCAATTGACCACTTAAGGAGTTATTGCCCTTTAAAGACTTTTTTCACAATTTGTTCATCATGTTGACTTACTTTAAAAAATCTTCTCCTTTGAAACTGCTGTATCAATTTCAGCCAAACTTAGGCTAAATGAGTTTCAGAGTATCTAGTATAAATTTTATATTTTATTTCCTTGTATGTCAAGAAACATAGCTCCTATGGCTAAAATAGAACATAGGAGAAAATGATTATTTTTTTGGCTTTTGAAGAAAATAGGACGATCCAAAAAACATTTAAATAAATTGAAAAGCCAAAATAATCATTGATGAGAGATTTAACCAAAAGAATTAAGGTGAGCGATTCAGGCTCTTGAGAGCCTCTTGTTTATATGTATCTCTTATTGTTATCATAGTAAAAAAACTTTAAGTACAAGTTTCTTTTGGTTTCAATCATTCATCTTGTTAAGATATCAGATAGACTGAAGTATGATTTGATCAAGTTATTTATTTAATAATAGCTGATTTAAACAGACATGTTAACATGTGATTTATTTATAGGTCGATTTCCTCAGGAGATGTTGACAAAGATGGCTACAACGATGTTGTTATAGGATCTCCTGGTTACAGCCATGTTAACAACTGGCAGACAGGAAGAATATATATTGTTTATGGCAGTGGTAAAGATTAATTTTGTGGACTTTTTCTCTTCTTTTATCTTCAGGGTGTAAAATCTATTACCATCAACCACTTGGCCTCTATCATCCACTTTGCATTATCTGTTGTCAATGGCAACCATTGATTCCTTACAGGGTCAATGCCCTTCTAAGTCTTTTTTTTCACCAAATGTTACGGAGTTGGTCTACTATCTTAAAAAATTGAAGTTAATTTGCTTTAAATTTTTTTTGTTGGTCAAAAGTAATGGTTTTTAAGAGATGGTGAACTTTTTGACTTGATTCTGCCTAGTCATCCCAACCACTCTATCTTGTGATCACATATATTTGTAAAATGGTTATCAGTTAAAATCATTACTTATTAATAACATATTTCATTTGCATATATAGAAAATAAGACATTCCTACACAGCTACTTTTGCATAGGTACTATTTCTGTACTAAAAATCTGTAGTACTGGAAATTTACTTTTAATATTCAGTACTATTTTGTTACTTTTGAATTATTTTAATATTTAGATACCTGTATTTTACAGTACTTAATTTGTACTTGAAATTTAGGTACTACATATTTTTGGTTACCACCGTTACTTTTTCAGCATTTTGAAAGTTTTTCTATTTCAAATCTCTTAAAATTATGATTTTCAAACATGGAATATTGAATTATTTCTGTACCAAAATATTTAGTACAAATCAAGTACTTTAAAATACAAGTACCTAAATATTACAATAATTTTAAAGTAAAGAATAGTACTAAATATTAAAAGTAAATTTCCAGTACTACATATTTTTAGTACAGAAATAGTACCTATGCAAAAGTAGCTGTGTAAGATATTTAGCATTGTTGGAGTTAATATTAATTCATAAACAGAGACATGGTCGACAATTCTTGCACAACAACCAAATAACATAAAAGTCATAGGTATTTCACTTCTTGAGACAATTTTTTGAAACTGAGAAGTTTTAGCTATTCCCTGTAATGTATGATATTTTCTATTTATAGAGTCCAGAACAGATGTGTTTAATACTGAAGCTATCAATTTGGATGCTCATATGCTGGAACAGCTAAATGTCACCTTTATAGAAGGTGCTGACAAGGTTAGTAAGTAATGATTTGAGCTGCTCCTGATAGAAATCGACCTTATGCAAGTTAACATATACTTGTACATGAAAAAGACTTTGATTAATTGTGTGGCATTAAAATATGAAATAAATGATGAATGTTGGTCTATTTAGTAGGGTCATGAAGTTAACCCATATTTTAAACTGTTACATATTAAGACAATGACTGGGTATACAGGTTTTTTTTCAACCTGAAATAAGTTAACAGATGTATTGATATTCATTTGCCACATGTGGAGCAGGATCTGCTTACCCTTCCGGAGCACCTGAGATCACCCCTAGTTTTTTGGTGGGGTTTGTGTTGTTTATTCTTTAGTTTTCTATGTTGTGTCATGTGTGCTGTTGTTTGTTTGTCTTTTTCCATTTTTAGCCATGACTTTGTCAGTTTATTTTAGATTTATAAGTTTGACTGTCCCTCTGGTATCTTTTGTCCCTTTTTTGTCAAAAGGTCAATTTCTATGTGACGCAGCTCATTTGATATGTTATAGTTAATCCAAGAAGAGTGGGTGATCTCAGTTGCTCTATAAGGATGAACAGTTCCTGATAAATTGATAAAAAATATAATTTAAAGAATTATTATTTTTACAGAATTACCAGCATAAGACCCTATCTGGGTCAATTTTGATATTTCAAGCTAAAATTTTGGAACATAGATCATCTTTGTTTTAATAGGTTGTTGAATTTGAGGGAAAGGTGAAACGTTTATATATTCACACAGTGTTTTCCATGTTATAATTGTAGAAACAGTCCAGATTTGGCACCAGTGTAACTGTTTTAGATATTGATTTGGATGGAGTTGATGATATTGTTGTAAGCAGTCCATCTTATTGGAATAACAGTCCTCTAGATTATAATGTAAGTTTTAGCAGAAAGTTCAGAAGTCTTTTCAGTGTGGAGTTTTTAGGTCACATGCCGTGAGACCAAAAAAGTAGTGTGTGTTTATGCCATATGGTAATTTGGCTAATTATTTCAACTTTGAATTATTTTTAATTATGGAATTTGCATAATTTCTTGTGGTTGAAATTGTAAATAAATTCCATTCTTATTTGGTATTATAATGTTTTGAGCGGTTCATAAAACTTTCCATACAATGTTTTTTGTATGGAAAGTTTTGTGCACGGCACAGTGCATTCTATTGAAAATGTACTATCTTATTTGAAATAGAAAGTCTTGTGTGCTGCACAGAACATTAAAATACAGAATAAAAATGGAATTTATTAGATATTTCAAGCACAAGAAATTATGCAAATTCCATAATTAAAAATAATTCCAAGTTGATATAACAGCTTGTTCTAAGTATTATGTTGTCTGTTGTCAATCATATTGTCAAAATGTCTTCTCAGCTGAAACCACTGGCAAATTTTGACCTTAGATTTGGCAATATACCTTTATATTTATGTTGACTTAATCTTTCTTTATTGTTGCCAACATTTCTGAAATTGTAAAATTAGCAATATTCACAACACCCACCATAGAGAGAAAGGAATGTTTACTTTTCATTGACTTTAAATGACAAAGAACAGGAAATCCAGTATTAGTCTGGCTAACTCTTTCCTAACTGTAGACTTTAATCTTAGTTTAATAGGGTTCCCTCTTATTTATGGTTGTCTTTTATACTTATTTTTGCTAGACCTTAATAAAATATTGATACATTATCTCATTTACAGTTAACTTTCTAACTTTCCAGCTACATATTTTTTAATTGTTTTTGGCAGGGCTTGGTATCAGTTTATCTGGGTCAGTTGAACAAGAGAGAGTACAGTAAACCAGATATTGTCATTACTTGCAAGGTAGCGTCACATGTTTTCAGTTATTTAACAGTTATTACATTGAGCTGCTTTTGAATAAAATCTCATACGGTTAATATTCACACTTCTTAAAATATGTTGGTTATTTGAAAAGAAAAAAAAAACAAATTGTTTTAAGTCTTTATTCAACTTTTTTGTTAAAAGAAAGGCAGGAAGGTCTGCAAAATCTGGTGCAGACTTAATAAAAAGAATGATTCCTTTTTCATAGATTCTGGTACTGAGAAATAAAGCTTTAAGATCCTTCAGTGTATGAATAATAAGTAAACATTATTTTTAGGTAAAATATTGTAACCTAGGTTATAGTTTAAACAAAGCTGATGTGAACAATGATGGTTTCCCTGACCTACTTATTGGTTCACCATATTATTCAGCTGGATATGAACAAAGTGGAATTGTTGCTGTACTAATGGCTTCCAAAAACATCAAAGGTGTGGTGTCTTTTATATTACAGGTTATCTTAGTCTGCATGAAAAGGTTTTCGATGTAGGCATTCCTGGATAATTATTTGAATTTTTTACCTGATTTTCGGTCTGTGGCTGTCAACATTTTAAAAAGAAACCTTTGAATGGAATATGTCCAAAATTGACCACAATTATCATTGGTATTTTTTCCAAATTATATAGATTATGTTCTTCTAACAGCAAACATTTCCCCTGTTGCAATAGGTTAAAAGTAGCAGTAACACAGCATTTGTTTCCTCATATCTCAAAAACTAAGGCAATTAAAGCAAAACTAATATAGGGTTTAATGATCAGCCAGATCATGACAACTTATTTTGGGTTATATAAACTTATTGCACCTGAAACGACCAATTACCAAAATCAACAATTAAATTTTTAAAGGAGTAAATGACCTTGAATGTTAAATGCCTCTTTTTGATAGAATTTTCCAGCAGTGTTGTAAAGAATATTCTGGTCTAGTTATCTCTATGAAAATTATTTTGATTGAGGTTTTCTACGAAAATATTTCAAATATGTTGTCAGTAAATTTTGCATTGCAGTTTCTTTTTTCTGATAGCAGGAGCCAAATTACCAAAAAAAGCCTTTTGTATGAGTATATTATAAAATATTATCAGTATAATGTTTAACTAAACTTCAAATTAATTCTGGTAATTATATTACTTTGTAGCCAAAAGTGTCTTTGAATTTGAAAAACTACAGACAAAACTGTTACCAGAAAAGCAGGTATATATTGGTGTCTCCTCAATTAATTAAATGAGGGGAGGCTAGACATAGGCACTACTTTTTCCTAGTGGTGATGTTTTCTCAAGATGTTTGGTTTTCTAATTGGGTCAATTTCAAAATATGTTTATTAAGATACTTAATAGATACTTGGTTAATAGTTGCATCATCAACCTTGCTTCTCAATAACTGTTATAGGTGCAGTATATTAGGCTATGCTCCTATTCTTGCTTCGATTAAATGTTAAATTTTCTTATAAGGTGCAATTTAAAACAAGTACTTATGTTGCACTAATGCCCCCTTAATCATTTTTAGTGACTTTGTTAGTATTAAGCTGTGTCAAATGCTATGCTTTACTCATACGGTTGGAACATATCTACCATAGTCATTTGAATACACCATTTGTTTTGGATTTGTTTTTGTTTGTTAGAATCATCAAAGATATTGTAGAATTCACTACTGTTAATTTAAGAGAATACATTACAAAATAACTAAACATTATTTAGGGACACTTTTTAAAGACTTTAGGATCTTTTCATTGCTTTTTTAATAGATATCTGCTAGATCAGTCAGCTTACTTTATTTATGGCAAATGTTATGCTATGAAAAAGACATTGAACTACCCTGTAAATAAGTTGCTGTGACTTATCTTTGTTTTTTAGCAACCTTATGCCTGGTTTGGACATAGCATCACATCTAAAGGAAATATGGTAATGGTCAGTTCACCCAATTACAGAAAGTGTTTCTTGTAAGTTATAAGACCTGGTTGAAATATTATTATATGGAGAATAAGTTTTTATAAAGAAGAATTAATAAAACATTTTAAAAAGAGTTAAAATGAACACCATAACTAAATACTATTACATAATGTGTTAGTTTTATTGAACGATATACAATGCATTATAGGTGTTGGATATACCTGAATGAGACAGCAACAGATCAACACAAAAATCACACTACATGTATATCTTAGTTTACAGATTTACCTTTAAAGGGATCTGTTCATCAGAATGAAAGAAAAAAAAAGTGAAGCAAATAAATTGAAAGATACAGTATGTTCACAAGATCATACAATTATATTTTAACACCATATATGATAAACAATTTAAGATATTTAAACTGTTCTGATCAATAAGTTTTATTATTCAAAACACCACCAAGTAATGTAGGTTTGTTATATTTTTAATTTTTCCATTTTAGATCAAATTGTTCCTACTCTCAAAATGATATACAAGTAATAGGACAATCTCATATCTTCAGTTTTGACAAGAAACAACCAAATTTAACCCTAACAGGAAGCTCGCTATATCAGTCGACAGGCTACAGCGTAGATATAGGATTTCCTTATGTTAAAGAGAACTTAGTTATTGCCTACAGTATACCTGGCAATGATGTTGATGGTAGATTTAACTATTTTAAGGAGGACATTTATAGGGCAGGCAGTGTTGTATTAGTTAATTACACAAGTAAAGATGGAAATATTTTAGCTCAGTTTGATGGCAACAGGAAATATGCCAGATTTGGACAAGTTGTTAAGGTTGGTAGTCATTATGATTAAAGAGAGAAATAATGTGTGAATTCATAATTATTAGCATGATTAGTAGGATACCAATTTTTGTGAATTCCTTGGGTGTCAGTGTACTACAAATTTAAATGTTCAATGAGGTACAAATTTTTATAGGCTTATATGCAAATTTGGCAACACCAGGAAAAGAATTTTTTTGATGAATTTGTGGAATAAAGGGTTGTCAAAAGCTTTGTATTCTCGTTAAATTTCAGTGCAATTTCCAATTTTCATTAACAAAACAGGTTATTGAGTATAATTTCAATAAATGGAATTTTTCTTCAAATTTTGTTTCATCTTTCATTACTAGTAATCAGTATATATCAACTTATTATAAGAGTAAAGTGTTGGTCATAGTTTTTGTGAAGTAAGCAGTTATGAATACAAAGAAAAAATCTTCAAATAGCTTTGTTTTCATCTTGCTTTTTTTAAATAACTTAAAATTTTAAATTAGGTGTTGATTTTCATGTAAGTTTATTTATCCTAGGTATCTCTTAATTATACCAAAGATGTTTACAATAATACACTGTTTTATTTTTATGCCTCAGTTAGGGCATTATGTTTTTCCGTCTGTGCCTCTGGTTTTTTTTTGGTGCCTACATCTGTCTGTTCTGTTCGTTCATTCATCCGTCTGTCCCGCTTCACGTTAAAATTTTTGCGCAAGGTAGTTTTTGGTGAAGTTGAAGTCAAATCAACTTGAAACTTAGTACAAATGTTCCTTATGATATGATCTTACTAATTTTAATACCAAATTAGAGTATTGACCCAATTTAAATTTCACGGTCCTTTGAAATCATAGTGGCTGTTTCAGGTTAACGTTTTTTGGTCATTGTATGTTTGTATTTGGGAGCACATATACTACCTATTGTATAAACTTATTCAATTATTTTCTGATATTTCTTTTCAGTTTTGTGACTTGAACGGTGATGGTTTTGATGATTTGATAATAAGTGAGCCTAATCGAATAAAAGATAGATCTGAATGGCAGTATATCAGTAAGTTCTCTCATTTATCTTCAAAGATTTTATGACCAGTGAAGAAAATGAATTCTATGAAACAATAGAGTAAGGACAAATAAGACCATTGTCAAATGTAAAATACAATCAATAGTACTGGTACATTTAAGACTTAAGAGCAACTTAAACCCTAACGGAAAAAAAAGGTGTGAATTCATATGCTTCATAGGGGTAACAAACTCATGGAACATTAGTGGCACTGGATATATTCTTCATGACTGATAAAACAACATGGTTAAGGCCTTTTTGAGAACAAATCATGAACAAGGAAATGGCAGAATTGTTGCTAGTACAGATAAAGTGCCATCTAAGTGTTGCTGGCATATATTAAGGCTGTAATAAGATGACTTCAACATCACAATTGAAACTCTTGTCTTTACACTTGGTCATCAAGAGTAAATAATTGTTTCAATAAGAGTCTTGTTGACCCTTTAACCCAGAAACTTAAGTTATGACATTTGTTTTAGAAAATGGAAGAATTTATGTGTTTTATGGAGGTAGCCAGATGCCGTCAGGAAAAGCCACATTTTCCACAGCATGTGACCTAGAACAGCCATGCCCATCAAATGTGGTAAGAACACTTATTTGATATTATACAATTACTGTCTTTTGATGAGGTAAATATGCGTTTTTATTGACTTTTGAAAAAATGATATTCACTGAGGCCGACGGCCGAAGTGAATATCAGTTTTTCAAAAGTAAATTAAACCCCATATTTACCGAAACAAAAGACAGTAATTGTTTTATTCCATATTCCGAGAGAAGAAAATGTATTTAATGACAAACATATATATATATATATATATACCAAAACAAATTTTACATGAAACATTTTAACATAACGTTGCGTGTAAAAGCGTGTGACGTTTAGCGCGGTGAATAACACTTTCTCAGGTGAATATGCTTTTTTATTCATAATCCAGTTCATATAAGAGAAATCTACTAAAATAATACCAATATGAAATAATATGTGTTATTTGTTTATGATAGATGTTTATACAATATGTAAATTTCTACTCGAAAGTTTAAGTTAGCATATTAAAGTGGATTGACATCACAAAAAAAATTCTGAAGATCTGTGGTAGGTAAAGTTATGGACTGTGTTTTGTCCAAATACCTTAGTTAAGAGTTTATTATAATCCATGCAGACGATATTAACTTTCATAGTATTCAATGGAATAACAACTTTATATGATCAACTGACACAAATATTCTTTTAACAATAGAATTAAATGCAAATATACAGGTGTATCAAACTAAATAATATAATGTGCTTGACATATAAAGGTGTTTTGTTTCATTTCAGGAATTTGTTCATTAACAATATTTTCAAATTTTAGATTACATGTATGTATTTTATTTATTATTATGTAAATGTATGTATTTTTTTCAAGATTACATGTATGTATTTTTCTCAAGATTAATTGTATGTATTTTTCTCAAGATTAATTGTATGTATTTTTCTCAAGATTACATTTATGTATTTTTCACAAGATTACATGTATGTATTTTTCTCAAGATTACATGTATGTATTTTTCTTCAGATTACATGTATGTATTTTCTTTATGACTACATGTATGTATTTTTCTCAAGATTACATGTATGTATTTTTCTCAAGATTACATTTATGTATTTTTCACAAGATTACATGTATGTATTTTTCTCAAGATTACATGTATGTATTTTTCTCAAGATTACATGTATGTATTTTTCTCAAGATTACATGTATGTATTTTTCTTCAGATTACATGTATGTATTTTCTTTATGAATACATGTATGTATTTTTCTCAAGATTACATGTATGTATTTTTCTTCAGATTACATGTATGTATTTTCTTTATGATTACATGTATGTATTTTTCTTCAGCTTACATGTATGTATTTTAGGTTTGATAAGATGTATGCATTTTATTTATTTTAGGCAAACTTTACATCAGACTCTTTAAATGAGCAAAGTAATAATGGAAATTTTGTTTATAATGTTTCTGACAAACATGGGGTAAGTATTGTTTAGGATGTTTCTATTACATCTGTCAGTATAAATTATCAGGTTTTCTACACATTGATATTGTAAAATATCAGCTACTAGCCACAATGTGAACCATTTGTGTCGTGGCGGCTGATATTTTGACAATATCTATACCAAGAAAACCTGATTATCATTTTATCATTCTTTTACTGGTTGTTTTTACCTCCCTAAAACAGTTTTAAAATTGATGAAAGAAACATCTCAACCCACATTTTGACGTCAATGATAATGCCTGCTCTCGTCTCAAAGCCGTGATATGAATATTAATTATAAGGAGCGACTGAACAGGATGATATTGGCGTAGGGAGGCAGATAATATTAATTATATATCATATTGACAATTTTTGGACATTTATAGTAATGGTAAAATCTTGGCTGAGTGGGTAAGGAAAAAGAAATTACCTGTTTTGTAATCAATTCCTTTTGCACTTCTCAACCCAAGGATTTCAAACTTATTAGAATGCTTGTATTTATATTGAAAGTTTCCACCTCTATCTACAGATTTTTTGTAGATTTCCAGATAGTCTTACTTGATCTATCGTTTTGGGTAAAAGATTGCATGGTACTGACTTGGTAATTAAATTTTCCAAGGTTTACCACTACCATTGATTAATTATTCAAACAAAATAGTTAAGTGAAGTGATCATTCTTTAAATCCTATCTAGTCAAGTTTCATGCAATTTATTAATTATATTTTAGACTTAGATATTCAAGTTACAATATGATTTGTATTTGAATTACCATACATGTCAAAAAAACTTTTATAAAATAGGTTTAACTATAAATGTACAATCATGAACAAAGGAAGATAACTCAAACTCTAACTTATAATTCTCCAGGTTAATTTAAATTCCATGTTTTATTTTTAATTCACCAAATTGTAAATGAAAGCAATCTTTACATTTTCAGTGCTCTCAAACATTTTGATTTAAAAAATATATAAACATGATATTTTACTTCTAGAAGCATAAATCAATTTAAATATCTTATATACATAGCATAAATTATTTACTTCAGTTAAATGTATTATGATTTATCTCTAAGCTTTATTTAATGGATGTAACTGTATCCCTGTACTATTGGTTTGTATTTTTATCTTCCAGACATACTTATATTCATCTGATGTAGCTTCTGATGCAGGATTTTATCATCATGGAGCAGGAAGGAGATCTGGTGTGGTTTGGAGATATTATTTCAAACATTAATTGTATAGCAGTTTTCCAAGGATGAAGATGACATAACACCCCTCATCATCAGAGTTAACACAAATATGTAATATATGTCTCCTCTGATTTGATGATTGATTTACATTGACATTACTGCTGTTAGATGCTGCAAAACTTTTCTCTTAATAGAAACATCATAGCTCTCTGTGATAGATTTGTACTACGAACTCAGTTCAATATTTGTACTTGAAACATCAAGTCCAGTATTCTGATTGGCTGAGTAAGATAATTGTACTCAAAATGATAATAACTGCAAAGCTTGGACACAAATTTAACTCTTTCTTAGAATCAAGCCTATCTGTTCTACATCATGGGTTTGTAATGGACAATGAAACAAATTCTTCATCAGTTGAGATTTTTTCTGGTAAAACAAGAGATACTCAGGACTTCTCTCACAAGAGTTGTCTTTCCATGAGATTTATTTTATAGTTTACTTGGTATTCTTAGGAAACCAGGGGCGGATCCAGCCATTTAAAAAGGGGTGGGTTCCAACTATATGTCCCCATTCAAATGCATTGATCGTCCCCAAAAAAAAAGGGGGGGGGGGGGTTCCAACCCCTTGAACCCTCCCCCTGGATCCGCCACTGGAAACATAATCATGCAGCTCAGTATATAGGCATATGTAGTGATAAATGGATATATTTTTTTACTTACATTCCTGTATTTGACCAGAATTTCAAGCTTTTTCATTTTGAGAAAGCAAATTGTACCTTACTGTGTAATGTTATTTGCATAATTTAGAATATATAATATTCAAGGCATATTCTCCACTAATATAAACTGTCCATCATGATTCAGCAAGGTGTGCTGAAGTGGCATTTAACACCAATAATCAATCAATCATGCTGTGTATGTGGAAACATGACAATTTGTTGAGGAGGTATATAAGCAATATCATTGTAGATTTAAATGCCTTATGCATGTATATGTTTGACATTTTTAGTTTCTACTATTTATATGAAGACTTTTCTACTGTTTTTTTTAATCTATTTATTTGTTAATACCAATAAAAAAAAATATTCTTCAAATTGTTTGCAAAATAAGGGGGGAGTGGTCAAAATGCAACAGCATTGTGTATTGCTCAAAAGCAAAATTGAATATGAATTCAGATCATATAACCAATTCTAAGTTCTTTGACTACAGTTATTCTGTGTCAGAAACCTATTATGTGCCAAATATTAAATTACAATTCAAATTCAGACCTGTATCAAGCACAAATATTGTGTCCATTTTTACCCCAACCTCTGTGGTCTTTATCCAGCTGTCCCCAGCGAAGCAATTTATTCATAACTAATGATAAAATATATGGAAATCATAAAAAAAAAAATTACAGATAAAAATTTAAAATTGATGCAGAAAATTCATAGATGATTATATAGTTCCAATCAGTATTAGATGTTGTGTTAAAAAAGGGAAGCCCCAAACTGCCAACATCACATATCACACACTAATTTATATTGCTGTTTGGAATAAATCATTGAAACAACATTGTATTTTATTCTCCAGTGCCAGGCCTAGAAAGAATAAATCTCTGTGAAGATAGACACACCCATAGAAGGTATAACATAGACCAGCAAAGAGTGAGCTAGAATTTTCCAGGTCCCAGTAAGAAT
Organism: Mytilus edulis; assembly: GCF_963676685.1. Taxonomy (NCBI): domain Eukaryota; kingdom Metazoa; phylum Mollusca; class Bivalvia; order Mytilida; family Mytilidae; genus Mytilus; species Mytilus edulis. Next base: position 6,776,786 of record NC_092344.1, read on the forward strand.
CCCCAAAAATGCATCAAGGAAAGAAAGGTTCCCATGTGCAAGATGTCCACCCTCTTTTGAAGATATTTAGTTTACAACTTTTGGAGAGAGGGGAGACAACTCAATAGATCAGCGCCCCCTCTCTCCTTTTCCTGCATATTATGGCATAACATTGTGACAATAACCTCCTCTCAGACAACTCTCTTGTAGTTTATTATTATATTATATGGTCAATTTGATCCAACCATTCTTTCAAGAGTAATGAGACTGTGACTCTGTTTCAGGAGTATTGAAATATTCCCAATTTGTTACATTTTGACAGATGTCTCTCATACTTAGAAGGATTGTTTGCTGTCATGTGTAGATTTTCTCATCCCTGCCTTAATATAGGTGTCATACCACCAATTCACTCCCGCCAATTAAAAAGGTATATGTAAAAGCAACCCTACTCTGACACAAAATAATGCTTTTAATATCATTGACTGTGGCGGATCTAGAAATTTTCATAAGAGGGGGCCCGCTCCAGTCATGCTTCAGTGATTTCCCATATAAACAACCAAATTTTTCCCACAAAAAGGGGGGGGGGCTGGCCACCTGAAAAACCATCTAAATCCGCCTCTGATTAATTACTTAATTTAACCAAGGAGGTTATATTAGATATAACCTCCTTGATTTAACTAACAAATTTACAGAAATGTTACTTTATTGTAGAGAAACATATTTAGACCATTTTGAGCCAAAATTTACTTGTCTATGAGTTTGCATTAAAAGTTGAGGATTAATATGCCCAATACTATACTAATTCAAGATTTCAAGAAATCCAAAGGTTAATTTTAGTAGTGATTGACTTCTGAAGTGCTGTTCTTTCTTACCAGACATTAAACATGGCATGTAAAAAGGTGATACATGTTCAATTCAGGATATACCTGGTTTCTATGAAGTTAAACTTGAGGTAAAATATACAGAAAGCTGTGAATATTGCAAGATTTGGTTAAATAGATAGGGATTTTGAAACGCTGGTCTGACGCCTATATTTCCCAGATTTTGATTTACCAAGGCACGTCATTTAAAAAAATAACAGACCCGGATGTCACTAGCAGTTACTGTCGCAGAAATTTACGTGCTTTTTCCTTAGTTCATGTTGGTTCATGATTGTTCTTATTAAAATTTGAATTTTATAGTTTATCCAAGTTGTCTAATTACATACTCTTCTTTAACACGATTTTATCCTATAAAAAAAAATTAAACAATAAAAAGAAGACGTTGCTTTCTTTGTGTTAAAATACCCATATATATTATTTATATGAAACCCATGATTGGCTGGCATGTTTTTTTATACGACCGCAATAAATATTTCGATCATACATTGGTATCATGTCGTCATTGTCAGTGTTGTGCGAAGACATTTGGTTTCAGAACAATAATTTTAGTAAAAGTAAATAGAAATCTATGAAATTTAAACACAAGGTTTATAACCACAATAGGAAGATTGGCCTGATTGGGATTGATTTTGGAGGTCATGGTCCCAACAGTTTAGGAATTACAGGTAAAAAAGGGGCCCAAATAAGATTTTTTTTAGTTTCCAGACAATAACTTGTGGAACGGTGTATGGATCAACTCATCTTGGTATTTATCATGCTGTCAAATCTAAATATGGTGTGAAGGATTGTGTACCTTGTAGAATTCAGACAGCTAAAAAGACGGTGTATGGCATAATGCCCTCGTGGGAGCCGAGCTCCATGGATTGAATGGACTTGACCCCAACATTTGATGCACCTGGTGAAAATTCATCCATAACCATGGTTCTGTCGAGCGTGACTCGATGATTTGCCATCAGACAATTGGCCGTAATGCAGCGTGGTTCAAATAGTTGGTTTGTGTAAATTTTTGATTAAACAGAACAGTATGAGTATGGCTTAGGGAGCTACCATTTGATTTTTATGGGAGGGCTAGGATGAAAAATTTTGTCCTACATTTTTTTTTAGCTGTAATCTATGTCCTGCCTTTTTATTTTTCACTCTGTTCCGTCCTGCCTTTTTTTTTTTTAGTTTATCCTGACTTTTTTTACCTAAATTGTGGTCCTGACTTTTTTTTTTTGCAAGTGTCTCATCCTGCCTTTTTTTTTTACTCAAAACTCCTGTCCTGCCTATTTTTTTCAAATTTCATCCTAGCCCCCCCCCCCCCCCCCCCCCATAAAAATCAAATGGTAGCTCCCTTACCATCACCACATAATTTACCACCTTGAAAAATTGAGTGGAAAATATTGTTCTTCATATTGTATCGATCTACTTAAAACAAAAGTAAAATCTAAGTCATCCCTAATATTTTTAAATGTCAATATGATATCACTCAAGGAAAATCCCACTATGTCTGGGATAGCTGTCACGGGAACAGAGCCTTTTACTTCAACTATGGCCAGACTGTATAAAAGCAAAATTCGTGTGTGGAACATACCTTACAGCATGACAGAGCTAAGTTTGACAGATCTGGTGGAACTAATTCAGCATGTTAATTATGTGGCAAAGGAAGCGAGGACATTAAACATTTCCTTATATGTTTTGAAAAATTGAGAGACATACAAGATCATTTCCTAAATATGCTAGTAAAGTTATATGACGGTGTTGATGTGGAAGTGTATAATGAAATATTATCATCTGACGATTTGCAACTCAAAGTTATTATTGACTGTTCATCCATGGAATTCCTAGATCACTCCACCCAGAGACATATAAATAATATATATGTCTCTGTTCCACCATCTCTATAATTGAATGCATACCTATTTGCTATAGACTGCATCAGAGAAGAGCCTTGCTACTTCAAGTAACCTTGTTATCTTCATTATACAATTGACAATAATCTTGAAACCATTAAATTGTGAACAATTCCATTTGGAAAACTTTTGTGAACTTTGCAAGCAGAAGTGTGGATAGCTAGTAGAGGAGTCATATGCCCCACAATGATAGTAGAAGGGCATTATGTTTTCTGGTCTGTGGGTATGTTCGTATCTTCGTCCATCTGTCCCGCTTAAGGTTAAACATTTAGTCAAGGTAGTTTTTGGTGAATTTGAAGTCAGAACAACTTGAAACTTAGTACACATGTTCCCCATGATATGATCTTTCTAACTTTAATGCCAAATAAGAGTTTTTATCCCAATTTCATAGTCCATTGAACATAGAAAATGATAGTGTGAGTGGGGCATCCGTGTACTATGGACACATTCTTGTTGGTCATTAATTGTATACTAGTAATATAAAGTTAACGTTGAAATCCGGAATGAATTATATATATATAGTTAAGATGTGAATGAGCCCCTGTATATATCAAATCCCAAGCTACACCGTTTGGTGGCGTGCCTGATAGAGGCGGAATTTACAAAATAGGTAAAGGTAACAGGTAACAGATCTCTCTGAAATTATACCACAAGTTTCCATACCACAAAGGGATGGTAAGGATAGCTTGGGGAGGGTTATGGCTCGATCAAGCCGTTTAGAAATTGGGGACAAAAAAGGGGGAAAACAAGGGTTTTCAAAGACAATTACTTGAGTACAATATATAATATAAAAGAAGTGTGAGGGAGGTATTTCAAACATCACATTTGAATTCCTTTACTTACAACAAGGGAAAAAAAGGGGGGTGTATTGGCCAAAAGCAGAAAAATGGATTATAAATTCAAATCATATTTCCAATTTTAAGTTCTTTGACTACAGTTATTCTGTGTCCAATATTTAATTACCAACCAAATTCAGACCTGTATCAAGCGATAATAGTGTGTCCAATTAGATGCTCTTACTGTTCAGGGTTGGACCTCTGCGGTCGTATCCAGCTGAGCTTGACGAAGCAATTTATTGTATCTTGTTCAACTGGTACCAACGTTAACTACTTACTAGAACAACTGCAATCATTGCGAACTGGTACCAATGCAGACTCACCATTAAAAATATACATTGATATATATGCAAGGATTTGTATAGTTTAGATATACAAATCCTTGATATATGCGTTGCTTTTGAAAACTTTGATGAAATATTAATTAATTTGCCTTAATAATCAATTCATTAAATAAACATACATGTAAATGTTCAATTATACGAATGTTTAATGTTTGTTCTTTCAAATCTTTAAAAAAAATTGAAGCACCTTCTTCTTCTTCTTCTCTGGATCTTTACACCCTTTATAGGGTAACCATACTTTCGTATGTCGACCAGTTCCATCACCATAAAAAAATAAATAAAGAATAAATTAACAATCGTAACACAACAACATTATATAATCAATTTACTTTTTTTATCTTTTAAGTCTTTATGTGTAAACTGTTTTTACAAGGGAGGTTTACAAGTTTTATTTTAACTTTTACATGGGAAGTTTACAGTTTTTAAGACTTTTTACATGCCAAGTTAGAATTTTTTATGATTTTTACTTTGAGTAGTTTTTTTTTTTTTGTTTTTTTGGTCTACTGATAATTTAATGTGATAACATTTACAGATTAGATCACATAATTCACCAAATGAAAAAGACAAGATTTGTGGTCTGTTACCTTAAGGAATTCGCCTTTATATCTTTAAAGTTAATTTGACACTAATTTATTCACTGTATATTATGAGAGCAAATAGAAAGATGATGTTTTTACAACTATTTACAGTTAATTCACAGAATATTTATGAACTGAAACTTAAGATTTAATAAGAAGGATTATACTGTTTAGAATAGTATTTAAAAGTAGACTAATTTTTAAAATATTTGTTTAATTATACATTGCTGCCCCTCCCATCCTTGCACCCACTCTCAGACAGCCCTTTTCTTTGATTGGTCTTTCATCACCAGTTGATATCGTGCATTGTGTATAAGGAACACTAGTCTTCTTGATTGGAATTTTATTTTAGACATCAGGTCAGATGTGACTCTGTATATCTTTTGTATTTTTGTAAATGTTCATTAATACTTGAATTGTCATTTCACATGTGAGATCTTTTTCACGCACATTCCCATTTGTGGTTAGTAGGTTCTTAATTGTTTGTAGTATTGGATCTCGCAGGTAATTCCACGCTTTACATTCTATAAGCAAATGTTCTAATGTCTCTTTATAGTCGCAGGCTATACAATGATCTTCAGTTCCTTCTTTGTATATCATATCTCAAAGGTTGTAGTATATAAGTTCCAGTTAATAGTTTGATCTTGGTAGATACTCTCTTGCTGTCTCTTGGAGATTGGTACTTGATTCGCAAATGATTGGATATGTTTTTCCTGGCATGAATATATCACTGTTGAGGTATCGAAGGCCGGTATAGAGCTTAGCTAGAGATGTTATTCGCTCAATCCAGTAGGCATTGATACCTTTTTTAGTTCTATTTAACAGTTCATCCTTTTTCATCTGAATATCTAGCCACTCACTTGCATTTCCTAGATCGTATTTTAGCATGATTGTTTATACTTCAATAAACCAATTACTGTTACTATTCATTGACTTGATGCACAATTGCCTCCTTGCTATATAGTTGTTTTTCTAAACTTTCGTTGGGTTGGGTACATACATTTATGAAGAGGGTCATAACCTTTTTAAAGTGTATTTGTGCTTCTACTGGTAGTATTCCCGTCAAGATGTTAATTGTAGGATCTGGTGTATTAGTTGGTAGTGACATCAGTTGCTTGAGCATTTTCTTTTGAAATTTTTCCAATTTTTCTAGATCCAGAGATCGTGGTGTTATTAGATCCATTCCATATAATAACACCGACAAGATGTAGATTTTAAACAGGTGTATTATAGTTTCCATATTCAGTCCACTTTCACCATGGAAACCACTGCCAAGTAGAACATAAGCACTTCTTGACTTTTTTATATTCTCCTCAATATTTGCTATGATATTTTGCTTCAAAGAGTTCGTTCGGATTATTCCTAAATGCATAGTTGAGTCAACTCTTGGCATAATATCTTCATTCAATGTATATTCTTCCAGCAGCGTTTCTTTCTTTGTTGGCCTTGGTTTGATGTTAATAGCGACGCTTTTTTTTTTGCTGTAGTTTATATCCTTCCATGCCGGCAAATGTGTTTGCCATATTGATTTGTACTTGCATATCGGTTGTCTTTTTGCTCATGAGTGCGACTTCATCTGCACATGCGCTAGTATTGCAGAGTATATTTCCAATTCTACATCCTAAATTTGATGTTTCCAGCATGTTAAGTAGAGGATTGATGTAAAGCTTGTATAGATCCGTACTTAGGATCCCTCCCTGGCGTACCCCTTGTAGTACATTAAATAGCTCGGAAGTTTTGCCATTCCATATTTAACTGCACTTGTTGCATTTGTGTGCATACTCTGAATGATTGTCCAGTGTTTATCAATTCCAGCATGATAGAGCCGCTTCATAAGATAGGAATGTATAACTTCATCAAAGACTGATTTTGCGTCCAGCAGTACAATTAAGTTCATATTCTTGATTGTTATTTTTGGCTTCACGGTATATTTCTTCAACCGGTAAGGCTGCATTTGCTGGTCCTGAGCCTGCTGTAAATCCGCGTTGAGTTACATTTTGTGTTATAAGTACTGCTGGGTTGATCCTTACTTTTACAATTGTTTCTATCACTTTAATACAGGTAATACAGTGATTCCTCTGTAATTAGTTGCTATGTTTTTCTCGCCTTTGTTCTTAAACACGGGGGTGAGTAATCCCTCCTTTAGCATGTCTGGCACCTTGCCTTCTTTGAATATTTTGTTGATGAGGTTCAGTAGCATCATTTCCAAATGTTTTCCTGCATGCAATATATGTTCGACAGTGATTCCATAGATATCAGCTGATTTTCCTTTATTAATTGATTTGATGGCCTTTTGTAGTTCTTCTAGTGTGGCCGGTGGTATATTCTTATCGTTCACCATCTCTGTAATTAATCCTATTTCATATTCTACTTCCTGGTGATATTGTCTATTCTCTAAGACTGTAGATTCCTCTGGAGTTTCGTAGTTTCTAAAGTGCTGTTTGAAGCCTTCCATAACATTTTGCTCACCAGATATACATATGTCTCCTACATGCAAATCCATGATAGTAGTACCTCTGGTCTTTCTATTGCTTTTTACAAGTTGATGGAATAGTTTTTGTATCCGTTGTTCTTGTTTCCATTATGCGTTGTTTCTCAGTATCTTTGACTTTAGCATTTTCAATTCGCACCTCTCGCCTAAATTCCTTTTTAGTTCTCAATCTTTGTTGGTATATATTATTTTCAGGGTCCTTTATTTTTCCTTGCTTGACCCACTGCGCATAATATTTACGCATCTCATCTAGGGCTAACTTTATATATGAAGACCATACATTCAGTTTAGGTTTTGCGTTGTACCTAGGCTTGTTTGAGGCACACGTAGCGGCATCATCATTTAGAAATCCATGCACCTGCTCTAAGACGGCTGTAGCTTGTTCTAATGTATCTAGCGGTATGTTCAGTATAGAATCTGACTGTTCATTTGTCATGGCTACATATTAAAAGGTCAATATCAACATTATCCCATTTGACAGCTCGGTTTGTACAGTCCTTAGTTAGATTTTTGCAATCAGCATCATTCGAAATTCCATATAATATTTTCATTTTTATAGGATGATGGTCGAACATGTTGTTCATAATGCTGTTCAACACTTGCTTGTGTGTTGGCTTGATTTTTCCAAGTTTATGTAGGAAGTAGTCCAATTCTGAGCATTCTTCTCCATTGACCTTTACGAATGTCTTTCCTTCATTGTCGTATTTAAACCAAGTCTCTTTCACAAATTTTTCCAGATATTCCTTCCTCTTATTTATTTTATCGATGTTTCCTAAGTCTTCGTTTAGATCTCCTCCAATTATTATATAATGTGTATCTTGATATGTTAGCACTATTTCATTAAGTTGATCTATAGTGTCTTTAAATTCCTCATAATGTTCTCGACTTCCAGTTGATGGCAAATAAATAGATATTAATATCAGATTGTTATTATCTTTTCCTAAGATTTCCACGCATTGTATACGCTCTCTTCCGTCATCTAATGTTTTTAAGTAGTACCCAATTTCATTTAACATATTATAGCTACTCCTCCATATCCTCTTGACAAATATATCGGTGGGAGTGGATCATACTTATCCACACCTTTAGCGGCATAGTTCACATTTGCATCGATTTTTTTTATCAGATATAATTGTCCTTCAAATAGCCAATGTTCTTGAATATAAAGTACACAGTCATTTTGTCTAATCAGATCCCTAACCGTTGCACTGCATGATTTAATACTTTAACAGTTGAATGATACTATTTGCAGTGTAGTATTTGAGGCTTCTGTTGGTTGTGCTACCTGATCTGCCATTGGAGGCTTTGTTGGCCTAAAAAATGCGGTGATTTGGAATCAACGGGTTGGCAACTAAGACTTGTTGATTGTGATTAGTTGACTCTATGTCAGAAACATCGGTTCTAGCACTATTGTTTCTGCTTTGATCGTTACACCTCCGGTCTTGTACCGTAACATGTTTTCTATTATTTGGTTGAATGTACTGAGGCCTGTTGATTGATGTTAATTTTTGCGGTAATGACGGTATGTAGGGTCTTTCCTGTGGTGCAGTATTATGTACGATTGGCATCTTGGTTATGACGATAGGTGTCATTTGTCCTGTATTCTGGTGAGATTTATATATAGGCGGCGGAAAGTTGTACCGAACAGTATCGTTGTTGTTGGTAGCATGAGGGCCTAAGACTATCATCTATGGCCTTCATTTACATTATATCCTGATGTCATTATGTGGCACCCTGGTTTTAAGCTTGTAGACTTTATTCTTGGCGGGAAGTTCATATTTACTTGTGCTACGCCGTTGTTATGTTTGTTTGCAACACTGTCACAGTTTTCACAATTACTAGTACGTTTGTTTCCTTAGATTTTGGTTAACTGCCTTAGCGCTTAAAATCAAATCAAAGAGTATGTAAACGCAAAAATGAGAGTTTTAATTATTTTTTTTTTAATTTGATTTCATAAAAAATATTTTGCCATAAAAAAAATATATGTTTATTTCGAAATCCTTTATAGAAATTTGTATGTTCGATACATACTTCCACAACGAGTGGTAAAAGTAAGAAGATATGGTAACAATTCTATGACTTCTTTTTCGTGTTTTTCAGTAATGAAAATGGTACGTCTACGAAATTTGATTTGTTACTGCAAACCAAATCAACTGAGAATAAAAAATACGCATAAAGAAACCACCATGGCAATACCACTAAGAAAAAGCGAAAATAACACGTTATAAATTTCATTTCCGAAGCGCCTTTCTAATTTTTCTCTATCAGGAACGCTAAAAGTCAAATATTTGATAGCCAACAATGTGTAAAAACAGAAACAGTTGGAGAGCTATATGACCAAAAAGGATCTTAAAAATAGCCAAAGGTCTACTTTTCATGAGGGAGTTGAAACTTTAGTTTCTTAAATGGATGTCTACGAGAAAACCATGCAAAATCAAAAAAAAATTATGAAAGGGGTTGTGGAATTTTCAGCTGATTTTGGGTTCCTAGTAAAGTATTAAGTACATCTAATAGTTCTATGGTTAAAAAATGACAATTTATCTCAAATTATGTGAATACAGGGCAATTCTAGTTTAGTACCAAATTTGCTGGAAAATGTTGTTGAAAATGGACATTTTTGGTTTTTTTTTATTGAATAGTTCAAAGTATTATATGACAAAAAAATTTGTTTGGCCTTAAAATTCAGACTTTCTACTAAAATAAACTGTAATTTGGATCTTATTTCAACCTTATTTTTGTTTTTATTTCTATTGACATAATTGTGTTTTTTTTTAAATTTGAATTCAGCCTGTACTGAAAATGTCCATAAAACCTCAAAAGTCACTCAAATTGAAAAAATATTTTGTTAAACGTTATGGTTCACTACAAACTAGTATTCCTTAACGGGATTTTGGTTGCAAATTGATATAAGCTTATTTGAATAAAAGATGAAAAACTGAAAAAATAGCTTAAATTATCTCCCTTTGTAAAACTCTTCACAATAAAAGGTAGATTTAGTGTCAATAACAGAAGGAGGGAAATCAACAAATGTGCAGAAGGATAGGAAATAATGGTATTTTTGATGAATATGGTGTAGCCAAAAGCTTATTTTTATTGAAAAAGTGTAACAAAGACATAGCAAACCATGTGGCAAAGACATTCCTAATGCCACTGGGACAAGTCTGATCCTGATCAGATAGTCTAGACATGACTCAGACTCACATTTTAAAATGCATATGCTGCAAACATGGACAGGAGTTAGATTGCAGTAGACAAGAAGACAAAATGAGTTGCTGCCATCCCTTTCATGACCCTTTCAAATCTAGCAACGGAAATTCCAAAGCAAAACTTTCAGTTTCAGTTGGTTCTGGTAAGTTTGTTAATAATTTTTTTTTGGTTAGAAAACGCAATTTGACACCATAAAAAGACCTACTGTAGAAACATCACATCAACACATAAATATAGGAAGAGTACATAGACCATTTCTCTTTAGGGAAAAAAAAGGGGGGGGGGGTAATTCACATAATTTTCTTGAAGCAAACACTGATACAATTTTCATTGACATACATTTATAATGATTTAAAATTCTTCTGAAACTAAAAGATTTATGTGTTTGCCTTCTAAATTTTAATAGAAAAACTTTTTCTCTCTCAGTCTCTCAAGAACTCTATAATAATCATGATAAAATATATATTCTATTACAAAGCCCTCTGGTATCAGGTCAGTTCACCCTGAGTTTGTTTGCCAAATAGAGTTGACTCCATTAACTCTGTTTTTTTCTCCTAATTTGAAAATAATGGTTGCTTCAAAGTCATTTTTTTAAAATACAACCCATTGAAATAGAAAACATTCAGTAGATAGATATAGGAAGATATGGTATGAGTGCCAATGAGACAACTATCCATCCAAATGACAATTTATAAAAGTAAACCATTAAAGGTCAATGTACGGCCTTCAACACAGAGCCTTGGCTCACACGGAACAACAAGCTATTAACATGATAAAGGACCACTAAATTAAAAGTGTAAAACCCTTCGAACAGGAAAATCAATGGTCTAATCTATATAAAAAAAAAGGAGAAAGAGAAACACGTATAAATTACATAAACATACGAAAACTACTGTACATTTATGCCAACTAAAAAGTATGTTTGTTTACCGCACTACCCTTACCTACCTTTATTTTTATCCCTGCCCTAAAGATTTTTGTGACAGGTTTTGATTAAGCACTGTTAAAGTCACAATATACCTCCCAAAGAGTTTTGAATTTCCTGTCTTTATTCATTCCTTTACCAGTACTACATGTACATTGTACAATGCAGCTAGATTGATACAATATATGGTTCTCAAACTCAAAAGAATGTTTTACAGACTATGAGCTGGGTTTTTTTCTCTCTAAAAATTGCTTACTGTGAGACTTTTGCTTTACATTTCCTTAGTGTAGGTCATGTATCACAGTTATAAACATGGAAAGAGAACTTGTACAAGTCTTTACTTCTATCGTTAATAAAATAGAATCTGAATAGAATATGCTTACAAATGTATTCCAAATTAAAGGGCCCAGAAGGGGCACATGCGATTATAACATTACAGATTACTCAGATAAAACAAATTCAAAATAACAATACTGAAGAAATGAATTACTTGATGATGTGATTGATATCATAGCATTTATGACATTTACACAAATTAATTATCATATCTACAAAACTTTATTTTTCAATGAACCAATGCATTAATATTATGTTAAGCCAACTTAATGTCCAATGTACATGTAGATGTAACTCACTGTACTGATCATGCAAATGTACAAATATACAATATTTTATTTCTTATCAACAGGTTATTGTTGAAGATGGAAATGCACAAAAATAATGTTAAAACAATGTAAAATGAAAGCAGATATGATAGGAGATCATATATAGGTAAATATATGATATAATTGATAAAAAAAAATGAATCAAACAAGTCATAACAAGAGACTACTAAATAGACAGCAAATAAGACCTGTGTTGTGGCAATATTTGTGAAATATAATCATATATAGAAATTGGAAATTGACCAGTTACATTTATTATTGTAAAAACATGATAAATAATCAATAAATTAGATTAACCCTTCAATTTTAAAAGTTGAATCTGGTAATCAAAAAGTAAAAATAACACACAGAACACTCAAATTATTATTTTATGATCAATTAAGGGCCATATCAGTATAATTTACACAACAAAATTTTCATTACTCATCATTGGAATTGTTCTCTTTATAAGAATTAAACCTAGAAAAAAATATGTGTTCTTGTCAGCTTGACACTGAGATCCTCATTTATAGTATACATGCATTCATGGTAAACCTGAAGACTACATTTGTATTTTTCATTTTTGAAAAAAACACTTTTACCATTATTACAGCTATTTTCCTAATGCGTGTAGAGTAAAACTTTGGTAGGTTTTCTTGCTCTGTTTTGTATAAATATTGATTCAAGCTTTGTAATTAAGGTTGATATCTTCAAACAATAAATATAGGCATATTTGAACCTTTATGGAGTACTTTTAAATTTGATTAGACGTTATGTCAATTGCAATTGTTCAATATATACAAACAAACCATGCAAGCTAACCGAAGTCTTAGATTTACATGCCGTAGGAAATACCGAAGTCTTAGATTTACATGCCGTAGGAAATTAGCTGTAAAATTAATGATATATTTGTTTCCAATGCTTATTGTTTTACCAATTTCAAATGTTTTGGCTTGTTTTTAAATTGGTCTATATCAGCTATAGGGTCAAAAGGGTCCAAAGTTAAACTTGATTTCATAAAACAATTGAATAATTGGTGTTTTTTGATATTATGCAAAATTAAACAGTGTATTGTACTTTTTTGGGTTAAATACTTCTTATATGTTTAGATTTTTAATATTCGTTTTCAAATTGCAAAAATGATCACGGGGGCAAAAAAGCTTTGTCAGTTTATTAAAATATTATTGAAGTTTTTTTTTCTATGCTAAATGTTATCATGCATTTAGCATGTTTAGATTTATGATTTGGGCTCAGTTTTCAAGTTGATTCAAATTGGGGTCCAATCATGTCTTTTAGATTTTAGATTTTGGATATTGGCACAAGTCCAATTTCAAAATCATCAGTTCTTTTACCAAATTTATTCTGTGTCAGAAACCTACATGTATGATGTGTCTAATAATTCATCACAATCCAAATTCTGAACTGTATCATGTGAATCAAGTTTGAATGTAGTGTCTATATAGTGTCCCCCCACCTCCCCCCAACCTGATGAAGGTGCGATCTCTGCATTTGTAATAGAATGTACCCTTGAGCTGTTTTATTCTCATTGTTGAAGGTTGTACAGAGGCATTACATTCATTTCATTTGAACTTTTGTGAATATTTGTCTCATTTGCAATCAATACTCATCTCCCTATTTTTGTATTGTCATAATGTCATAAATACAAGATGAAATCTGCAAATTAACTTCATTAAAATTAAGTTTGCTGCAGCTTGGAATAAGAAAAAAATCAAATTTAGGTCCATTTTTAGCTAGTATACTTTATTTCCTATTTGATGTTAACAAATTGCAAGCTCAAATAAAAATAAATTGAAATGGAACTCATATGCTTTGAAAAAAAGGGAAAAAAAACGGCAATGTGAATCTCGCTGAAGTCTTGAAAAACACCAAGTCAACACACAGTTGCAACACAAATGAGAAGAGAGAGATATTTGCTAGGAAATAGAATGTTCTCACTGTCTCACCATCAGCAAGGCTTTCTCATCAGCGAATAAGAAGTCTAAAATTACTTCTGTATTAAAAGGTCATCAGTATTGAAGACAATCAAGAAGATTACGAATGTACTTGGCCATTTGATCAACATAATAATATTTTCATTTGTCAGAAATTGAATCTTAGATTGACTAACTAGTTTTATTGATTGAATTATTAGTAAATTACCTTTTATAGTTCATGTAGTTACATGTATGAAAATTCTTATAAGATAGTATGGAAACAATTTAATACTTCCCTAAATTCCATACCTAATGCAACAATTGTCTTGTGCTGCTAAGTCAATTAGAATTAACTTTTATGTATGTTTATAATAATCTTATTCTTGCATGTAAGCACCATTTAGTGTTATTGTATCATTTTCATTGATTGTTAAATATAATACTAATGCTATAAAAAATAATTACATTTATGATCATTTATACAGATTGAGATATTTAAAAATTTATCAATGCTAAAAGAGAATTTATAAATTTAGACATTTTTTAGGAGAATTTTAGAAAGTACTACAACAAAAGCAAACCAATAGTATATGCTCAAATGCACTATTAACTCTCTCTCCAGATAACCAGATAGAGATATGTTTATATTTTATTAAATTGATGAAGTGTATGTTAGTTTAAATTAATATGTACATGCAATTTTAAGGTTTTAAAAATCAGCATTTTTATTGGATTATCTCCCTTTGTACAATAGAAATTCAGATTTTATCCACAATGTCTCAGGTACTCATGATCAAAATGACTTATATGGTAACCAGCATGCAGGTAAAAGGTTGCAACGTGTCTTAATTTTGTTTACCTGTCAGACACAACTTCTGAATGTCAATACTTAAGATTTTTCAATATGATGAACTTGACATTGAATTTCATATCATTTTTCAGTATAAACCAGAATACAACTTTAGTAATTAGCAAGCTGCAATAACCAAAAATGGGATTACTAGGAAGAAATGAATGGATTTTACTCTTTAAAGTAATAGGAACAAGTGTATTAAAGGAATTTGGAATTAAAAAAAATACCAAAAAAAAATTGTCTTTGGCAGCTCCCCCCTTTTTTAAGCCTAATGCTTACTATTGTTTGTGACACAAAAATCCATTTCACTTTGAATTTTCTATTTGATTTACCTATATTGCATGTTACAATCTGTATAATTCAAGTATTTATTTTTGAATGCTTGGTTTCATTAAAATATGAGACTTTCCTCAAGTTATTGCGAAAATACCAAAAAAAGGGGGGGGGGAGGCTATCTAAATGATCAATAAAATCTATAAAATTAATTTGCAACCGAAATGCCTTCAAAATATTTTGAACCAAAGAAAATGCAAAGCATTTCTGAAATTTAGGGTAAATTAAAGCGACTTTTGGGCTGTAGTGTCTGTTTTAGTGTGATTTGATGAAAAGGCCATATTTTTTATCATTTTATGTGTTTTGCCACACCCTTATTTTCTATATATATATCATTATGTTTAATAAAATTATGTGATTTATACTTCATACACATCCTATCTGTGCTATTAAAGTATTTAAACACTCAGAAGTATTATAGTATTTATTTCTATTTGAGAAATTTATGAAATCTATGAAATCTATGCATTTCAGTAAATGCATCTATAAATAAACTCTAAAATACCCTAAATCCCTATAGTTGCCATGGTTACCAGCTGTGTAAGGGCTTCAAACTTGCATGACTTTCATATGAGGTCAACCTGAACATGTCAGCAAAGTTTCATCAAAATCAAACAACTTTGCATGGAGCACCATCTGCATGGTTTTCTCATAGATGTCCATTTAATAATATAAAAATTTATAAATTTTAAAACGTTTGTTAAATCATATAAGGAATTACAAAATATAAACATTTGTATTAAGACTTATGTGAGAAGGTTGTATATTAGTATAGAAAAATGTCCAACCACACTATACTAAATTTAATCATGCTTAAATTCAAGTTGATAAATCATATTGATTTATTTTGGCAAGTCTGGTTTAGTAAAGTAGATGGGGGTAAAATCCATAGAACTGTTTAATAATTTGTCAAAATGTAGACTATATCATGCTTTTTTCAAAAATATAATGAAAAGTGTGGGCACCGGGCTTTTATTCATGCTCCAGGATGTATTGAATAGTCAGATTTTGTATCGATTATACATACATTGAAATCCCAATGTTGTGTGATAAAAAGAATATTACATGCATAAATAGTATAGATAAAATATGAAAACAAAATGCTGTAAGATAAGAAGAAGAAAAAATGGGGTCACTGGACTCATTTTCTTGCTATATAATAAATAGGTAAATTAAAAAAACGCATTCTTTTGATTCTTAATTACTTTTTCTGAGTTATCTCCCCTAATATGATAAAGTTGAAAAAATGAATCCAACAAAAAAATTCTGTTCTTTTTTTTATGCTAAATACAATCGTAAATATGATGAAACACATAGTTTTCTAAAATATCATGAAAAGTCTTGCACATGAGTTACATGCTACTTTAAGCCGTAGTCCCACTTGACCACGATCGCACCACGCTCACCGCGATCGAAAATAAATTCAGATCGTGGTGAGGTCGCGGTATGAGCGGCATGAAAATGTAAATTTTCGTTGCTCTCACGATGCTACTACGTCCTCATTACGCTTCTACAACGATCCCGCTACGATAATACAACGTTCTCATCGCGCTTATTCTGCGACCTCACTACGCTTATCAAGATCTTTCTAAGCTCTTCACGTTCTCACTACGACCATACCACGAGTTATCCGATTGCAACACGATCTTACCACGCTTCTACTGCGATTATAGCACGTTCTTATCACGATTAAACTACGTTCATACCGCGATCTTACTACGTTCTCAGTAATAACGTCACCATCGTGTTCCATATCAATACAATTCCATTCCTTCTATTTCTGATAAATACGTAGATTTCTCGAAAACAATACATTCATGCCACCAAAATCTACTAGAACACGTGGGCGTGGTGGTAGGGGTTGAATTAGAGGCAGAGGGAGCAAAGTAACGAATCCTGATCAAGCAGAGATGTCGGACCGACCAATCCAACCTAAACTACAACCTGTTACTGGTTCATAAAGCTCAAATGACGATATTTTAGTGAACGATAGCAGAGATGACACAGATGTGTCAATAGATATAGGAAGATGTGGTATGAGTGCCAATGAGACACCCATCCATCCAAGTATCAATTAATAAAAGTAAACCATTATAGGCCAAGGTACGGCCTTCAACACGGATATTTGGCTCACACCGAACAGCAAGCTATAAGGGGCTTAAAAACTTAGTAGTGTAAAACCATTAAACGGAAAAACCAAAGGTCTAATCTATACAAAAACTAGAAGCATGTTTGAGCCGTTAGAACAAATGAATAATTTGATACAGACAAGCAAAATTAAGGGAGCTTTTTTATACATTTTATGTGAAAATGACAATGAGAATGATGGTCGTAGTAAGAACGTAGTCAGGTCGTAAGAAGAGCGTGATGAGGATGGCAAGGGCGTGCTAGAATTGTACTATGGTCGTGAACAGCGTGGTATAGTCGTAGTGGAAGCGTAGTTGGGTCGCAGTGAGAACGTGATGGTCGTAGTGAGGTCGTAATAACGTCGCTGTGAGATCGTAGCGCAGTCTCTCCGAATAGAATCACGATTTCGCTACGCTCTCGCTACGATGGTACAGCGACCTTTGCGATCTTACTACGATCTTGGTGCGCTCTCACTACGCTTTTACTGCGACCTGATTTCGCCACGACCGCACCACGATTGTTTTGAACATGTTCAAAAATGGCCACGCTCATCACGATCTTGAAGACCTCACCACGACCGTGTTACGACTTTACTGCGATCTACACGATTACAGTATATAACAAGCCAATCAACTACTCCAAACACACCAGAACCGTTTTTGAGACAAAGGTGTGAACAAATACCAAACGTTCAGTATCATGTGACAGAATTGGAACGTCCCAAATATCCATTATTTGGGAAAATCAATAACAAGAAAAACTTATTTCTAATAGGAAGTTCTACACTAAAACGAATGTCGGCCAGAAAAATGACAACAAATAGCATCACAACAAAAGTAAAGACTATCCGTGGAGGAAGAATAAGGGATATTGAGAATTGCCTTATAGAATATATAATTGATGGCAAACTCGACTGTGTTGATGTCATAGCTGTGCATGTTGGAACCAACAATGTGTCTGATAGAGATACTGTTCGTACTATAATAAATGATTATAAAAATCTTATTCACACGGTAAAACAGAGCTTACCGGAAACGCAAATAATTATTTCATCAATTCTACCAAGGCCTACAGATTACAAGTCAAACCATATTATTTCTGAAGTAAACCAGCAGTTACTAACAGTTGAAGATAATCAAGTGAAAATACTGGATAACACGTTAGACTTTTTGTACGGCAATCGTCCTAATCAATTGCTTTTTCAGGACCATGTACATACCAACGTAGACGGTGCTAAAGTTCTAAGCCATAACATTATCTGTTGTGTTAACACAATGCTTAGATTGTATACGATTCAAATTCACAATTTGAACAAAATTTTTATTCGGAGAGGATAACAGGGAGGAGATATGCGCCATTAGAGACAACCAATCAAGATTATCAACATCCACATTCATTTCGTCCAAACCGTCTGGAATTAGAAAAAACTTTTGAATTCTGCTCAAGTCAAGCACACGATTGTATTTTATATCATTCTATAGTTATTCTCATTGTATATGTGTGTATTGCTATTTTTCTTCTTGAGCAAAAATCAGAATGCTCCAAGTATACCCAGATCAATCCTTTTATATTCCCTCACAAATCCCTTAACATTTGTCACTTAAATATAAATAAAATTGAGAAAGGAAATGGTGAATATGTCAAAGCGACAACCACCCGACCATAGAGCAAACAACAGCCGAAGGCAACCAATGGGTCTTCAATGTAGCGAGAATTCCCGCACCCGTAGGTGTCCTTCAGCTGGCCCCTAAAATATGCATAATAGTACAGTGATAATGGACGTCATACTAAACTCCGAATTATACACAAGAAACTAAAATTTAACATAATACAAGACTAACAAAGGCCAGAGGCTCCTGACTTGGGACAGGCGCAAAATTGCGGCGGGGTTAAACATGTTTATGAGATCTCAACCCTCCCCCTATACCTCTAGCCAATGTAGAAAAGTAAAAGAATAACAATACGCACATTAAAATTCAGTTCAAGAGAAGTCCGAGTCTGATGTCAAAAGATGTAACAAAAGAAAATAAATAAAATGACAATAATACATAAATAACAACAGACTACTAGCAGTTAACTGACATGCCAGCTCCAGACCTCAATTAAACTGATTGAAAGATTATGTCTTCATCATATGAATATCAGGTACAATCCCTCCTGTTAGGGGTTTAGTATCATACTATCATAAAATATATGAGAAGAACATAACCCGTGTCATGCCAACAACTGTTTTTTTAGAAATAAATGTGTTTAGTTCCGATGCAAAGACCCTATCAGTGAATCAATGTTAAAGCCAAAATATGCAATCTTTAATGACCTGACAACAGTATCGTAACTATATCCCCTTTTAATAAGTCTATTTAAAGGTTTTGTTAGTTTCTGAGGAGAATACTGACATTTTTGTGCTTTATAAAGAATATTTCCATAAAATTTTGGATGTGAAATACCTGAACGTATAAGATGTCTGCATGTTGAGTTATATTTACGAATTATTTCCTTATACCGGTGATAAAATTTAGTAAATGTTTTGACCAGTTTGTGATATCGAAAACCCTGGTGTAATAATTTTTCAGTAATACATAAATTTCTCTCGCTAAAATCTAATACATTGTTACATACACGAGCGAATCGTACAAGTTGAGATATATAAACACCATAAGATGGTGACAAGGGAACGTCACCATCTAAAAATGGATAATTAACAATAGGAAATGAAAAATCATCTCTTTTATCATAAATTTTTGTATTAAGCTTCCCGTTTATGATATAGATATCAAGATCGAGGAAAGGGCAGTGGTCATTGTTATCATTAGCTTTATTTAAAGTAAGTTCTACAGGATAAATTTCTTTAGTATACATACTGAAGTCGTCATTATTTAGAGCCAATATATCATTGTTTTACCAAAATTTGCCGAAATACAATACTTAATTTCGGATTCAAAATCAAATACGCATATTTTATGTTTGAGTGAAACATTTTTGTCAAGTAGTGTCAAAAATAAAGAGATCAATATGCTAGGGTACAATTTACATAGAAAAGACAGAATTGATAAATCTGGGGATGGGCTTTTACTTTATACTTTAAAACAAATAAATACGCTTAGAAGGAACGATTTGGAAATGCAAGACATTGAGTCAATGGAGATAGAAGTTATTAATATTCATCAAAGGCCTATTTTACTAGGTTATGTATATAGACCACCTAACAGTAATGCTGACTGGGTTACTAAATTTGAAACCATGATGTTAAAAGTTGACACTGAAGAAAAGGAAACTATTATTATGGGAGATTTCAATATTGATATAATGTCAAGTAAAAAACATGCTAAGTGGTCACACATCAAAAATATTTTCAACATGAGTCAAATGGTTACAGAACCTACCAGAGTAACTAAAACTTCATCTACTTTAATTGACGTGTATTGTAATCTGCCAGAAAATATAAATTATATTGCAGTTCCAAAATATTCAATCAGTGATCACTATCCAGTATGTATTTCTCATAAAAGAGGGTTTAAAACGAAAAAGCAAATTCATGATTATATAACTTATAGATCTACAAAATATTTTAACGAGACTGATTTTATTCACCATTTATCTCAGTGTCCCTTTGACAGTATACTAGAAATTGATGATCCTGATGAAGCGCTACTAAGTTTTATAAATATTTTTACTGAAGTGTTAAATCATCATGCTCCTCTCATTAAAAAGCGAGTTAAACATGTTTATCAAAATCAGTGGATAAATGATGAAATTAAGGAGGGCATGAAAAAAGTGATTATTATCATAAGAAAAAAGACACATATAACTATAAATTTTGGAGAAATAAGGTTAAATACCTCATAGAAAATTCAAAACAAAATTTTTATACTGAAGTATTAGAACAAGAAAAAGGAAATAGCAGCAAATTATGGAAACACTTGCATAATGTAAATGGTAGTGAAAATCATCATAACCATGCAATCTTAAATGACTGTAGTAATAAACCAATTACAGACCCTAAAAGCATTGCTGATACTTTCAATAATTATTTTACAAATATTACTGAAAATGTTAATCTTAATTCAAACTCAAGCACCAGTTGTTCTGGAAAACTTGATAATTATATTTCATGTCGTGTACCAGAAAATGTCTGTTTTACCATACCACAAATAACTAATGAATTTGTTCTCCATCAATTAATCACACTTGATGAGAAAAAAGCAACAGGTCTTGATAATATCAGTGCAAAGTTTTTAAAAATGTCATCACACCTAATTTCAGTTCCATTATGCCACATTTTTAATTTAAGCATAAGAAAATCAGTATACCCATCGTTATTCAAACTGGCTAAAGTTCTACCAGTTTTTAAAAATAAAGGTTCAAAAAATGATGTTTTTAACTACAGACCTATTGCAATTTTACCATTACTATCTAAGATCCTTGAGCGACACGTAAAAACTCATTTCATGAATTTTCTAAACAAATATAATCTATTGTATGTCATGCAATCAGGCTTTCGTGCAAACCATTCCTGTCAAACTGCTATGACTTCTTTGTTAGATAAATGGTTAAAAGCCGTTGATGAAGGAAATTTAGTAGGGGCAGTATTTTTAGATCTGTGTAAAGCTTTTGATCTTCTAAATCACAAACTGCTCCTTCAAAAATTACAAAAATATAAATGTTCTTATAATTCAATTCATTGGTTTACTTCGTATTTAGCTGATAGACATCAAGTCGTATCAATTTCAAATACTTTTTCAGATGTATCTACATTAAAAGCAGGTGTACCTCAAGGGTCCGTTTTAGGTCCTATATTATTCTTAATATTTATTAATGATTTGCCTTTGTGTAATCCTAATCATAATCTTGATCTTTTTGCTGA
The DNA here is from genome assembly GCF_963676685.1 of Mytilus edulis. Lineage (NCBI taxonomy): Eukaryota > Metazoa > Mollusca > Bivalvia > Mytilida > Mytilidae > Mytilus > Mytilus edulis. The sequence continues at coordinate 6,798,674 of NC_092344.1, forward strand.
TGATAGCACTATTTCTGTAATTGGAAAAGACAAAAGGTATATAAGTCAGACACTCAATGTTGTATTAGAAAATATTTGTCAATGGGTTGATGAAAACAAAATGTTAGTTAATGTGTCAAAAACTAAGACAATGTGTATAGGTTCAAAACAAAAACTGTCTGTAATGTGTAATGACACATTAAATGTATCCATTAATGGCCAAAAGATTAATGAAAGTCACTGTGAAAAAGTCCTGGGTATTTTTGTTGACAAAACTCTTTCTTGGTATGATCAAATTAATCATATAATCAAAAAAGTTAATTCTTCATTAGCTTTATTAAAAAGAATCAAGAAATACTTGAATCACAACGCACGAATTCTATTTTACAATGCGTATATTCTTCCACATTTGGATTACTGTTGTTCAGTATGGGGAAACTGTAACAAGTTTTTAGTTGACAATTTACTAAAATTGCAAAAAAAGGGCAGCTAGAATTATTTTAAACGAACACGATATTCGTAAACCATCTATTGAACTATTTAAGAAATCTGGAATTATTCCTGTTACTAAGAGAATATTTTACCACAAATCATTATTAATGTATAAATCAAAACACCAACTGGCACCAAAATATTTATCCAATCTTATTGTACCTACAATTACACCATGTAGAACGCCACATGCGGGGTGTCGACTATGTTTGACATGGGGTGGCAATTTTGAAGCGACGAAAAAGTAAGAAGGTAAGTTCAAGCATCAAAATTTCTTATTTCTAGAACTCTCAGTACCATATAATGTATTGCACGGAAGGAACCGCAACATAATCTATTTCCTGAAAGCAGAAGCAGTCGTTTTCAGTGCTCAGTTTTCTCAAACACCTCGCTCTAGTTTTCCATGCTGCAGATTTTGAGGCTTTTTATGCAAATTTCGGTATAAAAAACTACTTTACACAGCCATCCCCCGTATCATTTATATAGAATTGTATTCCTCTCATTGAATTATACCAAATACCAGTTTCTTAGTTAAAATTAATTGGTTTTAAAACTGTTATTCATCAAAATTTCATTTTGCCTGTTTTTGGTCTTATAAAATATGCTTTTGATTTCATTCACATCTACTTTACAATGACAAAATAAGGGTTTTTCATTTTGCCTGTTTTTGGTCTTATAAATCATGTGCTTTTGATTTCATTCATAGAAAAAAAAATGGCTTAAAATATTTAGTTTTCAAGCTGGTAAACGATTTCTTTTCCTTTTCAGTCACTATCATGGTAAAAAAAGTCAAGGCTATGGCTCAATAAACCAAAACATCACAAAATAGTCCTCAATACAAGATATGCCTGAAGCCTCCACCAGCCAAAATGCATCATAGTTCATCACCAGGTTCATCTAAAAAGCACTCGTGCACGCCGCAAAAATCCATTACTCCTAAAAGAATTAGAACACTCTATCCAATGAAACACTCACCGGCATCTTTTTCAGCGAATGACAACACGACTTCAAGTAATCCTGAAGACGATGATACTACAATTGTCAATGAGAAAACAACGACTTGTACACAATATACAACGGAGCAGATTTACAAGAAAAAATAATCAAGACAGTTATTTCGTTCGTAATCGCCCAGCTAGAACTATACGTTTTCTGTTACACATCTATCATATCATATCTACTTTGAAGGTATACTCTGACTATATACATATCTCTAAACGAACCGGAATTGAATAACATTTGAAGAATTTGATGTAACCTGTGTTTTTCTAGGTTGCGTTTCTGCTACATTTGTGTTCCTATTTGTGTAGGTGTGTTTGAATTAAAAAGTATCAGATAGAGATCGATTTATAAGAAAATGTATTCTTTTTTTTTATGACAAGCCTCTACCCCTTGCGACGCAAAATCTGACACCCCGGGCGACACTTTATATTTTGATGAATAACAGTTTTAAAACCAATTAATTTTAACTAAGAAACTGGTATTTGGTATAAGTCAATGAGAGGAATACAATTCTATATAAATGATACGGAGGGTAGCTGTGTAAAGTAGTTTTTATACCGATATTTGCATATAAAGCCTCAAAATCGGCAACACGAAAAACTAGGACGAGGTGTTTGAGAAAACTGAGCACTGAAAACGACTGCTTCTGCTTTCAGGAAATAGATTATGTTGCGGTTCCTTCCGTGCAATACACTATATGGTACTGAGAGTTCTAGAATTAAGCAATTTTTATGCTTGAACTTACCTTCTTACTTTTTCGTCGCTTCAAAATTGCCACCCTATGTCAAACATAGCCGACACCCCGCAAGTGGCGTTCTACACGGTGAATTAGTAAACAATCGTACAATACTCGACTTTCATCATCGGATAATTTTATTGTCCCTAAATCAAATACAGAATTATACAAATCAAGTTTTTCTTTTAGTGGTCCAAACGTGTGGAATTCACTGTCCAGTGAAATTAAAAAATCAAAAAGTATATCTGCATTCAAAAACTCTTACAAGTCATTTTATTTTTAAAAGTGTTGAATTTATAAGTTAAGCCACAATGTATACCATGGTTGTTTTTGTTGTTGTTGTATATTACTTTATATACGTCTATTGTTTACATGTGTGTAATAGTAGATTAATTATTTTTTATTCATATTGTTAACATTGTATGCATGTAGAGAGCCTTATTGAAAATTGGTTTAATCCAAATGAGTTACTCTCTTTAAATAAAGATATTATTATTATTATTATTATCAAAATTTGCATTTTTTTCGCAGATCGTAGTGCGATCGTGGCCTAGTGGGACTGCGGTTTTAGAAATTTGCACATTTCATCAAAGATTTAGACCGTTTATCATCTGCTATTTCAAAATCCTAGATGTAGGAAGACACCTCATCCATATTAAGAGAGAACTTTATTTTGTCAATTAATTATAACTTTATGCGGCAAATTGCGGTGTTTCGTTGGGTTGTTATCCTCGAACTTTAACCACAAACTACAATTCATAACAGTAAGTACGAAGGAAACAAACCTGCGATAAGAGGGTCAAAATAAGTAACAGTCGGAATTCCAATCACTTGGCGATATACTTAGTACTTTATCTTTAAAATGCGTTGTGGCCTTGATTATTGTTTATTTCCGTGTCCTTTAATTTTGGTGTTTAGTTATTTCATTGTCAATTATACCATGTCTCCTCATTTCTTTGTTCGTACTATCATGCAGAAAATGTCTCTAGTCATGACCATGGCCTAGAAGTGTAATCTCTACAGCAGAATATTGACAACTGAATAGAGAGGCATGTTTAAAACAACTCATTGGATTTTTCAAACTCAAAGTTAGCAATAAACGCGAGTAACTAGCTTTGGCTCAGTAAGTGTAGTGGCTCATACGAATCGGACGATTGGTTTTTGATTCCTTATGGTTGCTAGTATTACATCGAGGAAATGTCAAAACTGGCTATATGTAAATAGTATGTCAAAACAACTTTCGATGAGCAAAGCTGGTGATATTGTGTTCGATGATAGAGTTTCAACATGCTTATGTATTTTTTAGGCATTATGATTTGTTTCTGCCAAGAATGACTTCTAATTTCAACTAAACATTTACACAGTTGATTTAAAAACCTCCCCTTAAAATTTAAGAATATTTGTTTTTTTTATTATGGCCCCGCCATTCCGTAATTCCGCAACAAACCGTTATACGGAGTTTTTTTCTGAACGCCTACAGATATTGGACTGATTTTTGGTATGTGAGTTAACAATGATGAGTTACAGATCAAGTTTAAGTTTCGTTCCGGTCCGTTAATTTTTGCCGAAATTACGGGGTTTGGACTTTGATAAATTGTTGAAAATAACAGTTATACGGACTTTTTTTTCTAAACGCTTTCAGAAATTGGGCTAATTTTTGGTATGGGAGCTAACCATGATGAGTTACAGATCCAGTTTAAGTTTTGTTCCGCTCTGCTAATTTTTACCAAAATTAAGGGTTTACAACTTTGAAAAAATGGTGAAAATCACAATTACTCTGACTTTTTTTCTATACGCCTCCAGGTTTTGAGCTGATTTTTGATATGTGAAACTACCATCATGTTTGTGTCCACATGTGTTATTGAAATTGCAGATTTTTCAACATTTTGGGACGGGGCCATTCGTGTCGCTTTGACACATCTAGTTTGTCAGTGTAGGAAGTTTGTTCTAGTAGTAACTCAGATACGTGTTTATTGGTATGCAGAGGAACGTGTTTATTGGTAAGCATAGGAACGTGTTTATTGGTAAGCACATGAACATGTTTATTGGTAGGCATAGGAACGTGTTTATTGGCAAGCACAGGAACATGTTTATTGGTAAGCAGAGGAACATGTTTATCGGTAAGCAGATGAACATGTTTATTGGTAAGCAGAGGACCATGTTTATCGGTAAGCAGAGGAACATGTTTATCGGTAAGCACAGGAACATGTTTAATGGTAAGTACAGGAATATGTTTAATGGTAAGCACAGGAACATGTTTAATGGTAAGCACAGGAAGATGTGTATTGGTAACCACATGCACGTGTTTAAAGGTAAGAACAGGAACATGTTTAATGGTAAGCAGAAGAACATTTTTGATGGTAATCACAGGAACATGTTTAATGGTAAGCACATGCACGTGTCTAATGGTAGGCACATGAACATGTTTTATGGTAAGCACAGGAACATGTGTAATGGTTAGCACAGGAACATGTGTAATAATAAGCATATGACCATGTGTTTATTGGTAAGCATGCCACATTGGTAAGCACAGGACCATGTTTATTGGGTTATCACAGATCCATGTTGTTTTCATCATTAACATCTATTGACTTTTTCTGCAATAGAAAACAGTTTCTACTCAAATATTTTTTGCCACTGACTCGATAATCGTTATATTTACCGATGTGTAACAGGTTTTAATATTTCAAATCACGATAATGAAGTTGACTGTTTTATTTGTACATATAATTTGTTTTATCATGTGTTGTAAATATGTCTATCATCTAATGCCAGACGGACAAGTCGTAGTATATATGCAAATATTCTAAAGAAAATGAAATGTTTGACTTTTTGATTGATATATTTATATATATATATATATATATACAAGTCTAAATTGAAAACTACGTTCAAACCTATGACTGCGTTGGTTAAAAACCGCAATTTTTATACGTGTGCATGTAAAACAAATTTCGTTGTAGAAGGGTCTAAATACAGCACAAACAACATTTTCCAAAAGACCAAAAAAGTGAAAAAGTATATTTAAACGAAACGCATTTGACTAACAGGTTGAACAACTGATGTTCTTGAACCCTGCTGACTGCCATTGGCGATTGCCAAATAAAATTGATCACGAGATGTAACAAAATGGATCTTAATATAAATTTAATACTAAACAGAAAACAATAAACTTGTGGCCCAGATGTTATGCCACAAACATAAGGTGTCAATATTTTTTTTGTACACCAGATCTAGATTCGACAATATATGTCTCTTCAGTGATGTTAGGGATCGGAACGGTATTTGGAAGGCCATATAATTTACCCTCAATTTAAGATAGGCTCTTGAATTTTAAGAGTCAATATAGGATGAACGGATCATATAAACCGGAAGGAAAATATGATACAAGCCCAAACGAAAAAATATAAACAAGTCTAAATGGAAAACTACGTTCAAACCTATGATTGCGTTGGATAAAAACCGCAATTTTTATACGTGTGCATGTAAAACAAATTTCGTTTTAGAGGGGTCTAAATACAGCACAAACAACATTTTCCAAAAGACCAAAAAAAGTGAAAAAGTATATTTAAACAAAACGCATTTGACTAACAGGTTTATATATAAGCGAATCATGTAATCAATTGTACAAAGCTTTTAACAGCTTTAATTTAAAACATTTGTACTCAAGCAATTGAATCAAGCATATTAAGACAACAGTCTTCGAAAATTTTGCATCGGTTTGACATGTTAAAACTTTAAAGCAACTTCACATAATATATGCTGGTGGCTGTTTATGAACTTGCTTTTATGTATAAAATTATCATGATCAAAACTGTTTTTAATAAGTATAAACATCACTGTATATGATATACCACAAAATTCGACCAGATCTTTTATTTATATAAATAAAATCCTTTATAAAATGAAACAAAAATATTATTACAAAATGAAATACAATGTTGAAAGTAAAACTTACAAATTAATGTCCGTACATTTCACGAATAATCAAAACTTAACACAGTCTAATTAAGGATTGAGTGATTAACAATAGATATCTACACACCTTAATTAACTGACATCCTGATTACTCCAAGCCAAAAAGACAACTCGTCAACTTGTCAAAGGAGAACCACCGTTAGTTAGATCAAGAACAACATGACATCATATACTAAATAATGTCCATGCCAAAGTTTTCATGGATCTGACAGATCAATCTTCGGAATGTCAGAACTTGAACTTTCAAAGCGGAGATGAGTTTATAAATATCCCAAGCTTTGGTTTCAAATCATTCCAACAACGAACTCTAACGGAACATACATCATGGCATTGTTTACCAGTACACCTAAAAGTAAACTTTTGATAGAAGAGAAAGTTACTTTATTAACTCTAGATAGCGAAGACGAAGGTGAGTGTGTATTTTCTACGATTATGTTTTTAATTTAAATTTTCGGTTCAACTATTTTTTTGTTTTTTTATTGGTTTTACTTAAAAATAAAAACGTCAAATTAATATATGTATATTAAAATAAATTGTATGCTCGGAATTAAGATAACAATGCATAACTTAGTTTAAAATATAATACGAACAAACAAACAAAAGCAAGAAAAAGGATTTGTTATCTTGATGTAATTTATATTGTCTAAGCAAAGTGCAATCAATTCATTTTATATTTTTATATCGTTTTGTTTTTAAAACATTGATCTTAAAGTTTCTTATAAATTTCTGTTTCCAGACTTTTCCTCTGGATATGATTCTCCGGTGCACATCTCTGATAAAGACTCAAACAGAAACTGTCAAAGAAGATTACAAATAGAACAATCATCTGACGATTCAGATTTTTCGTCTGACGAATCGACTCCGTTGGAGTATTCCTCATCTGAAGATGACGATATTGGTGATGATGACGATACTGACTCGGTAGAATCGATGAAGGTAACCAGCACACAGACATTGGTCGAAAACATCCGATACATTTTGTCGATGCCAGAGTTATGCGATGTTTTGTTTATCGTAGGACCACAAAGAGTTCCTCTGTATGGTTTAAGGGCGATTCTGAGCACTCGAAGCAGGTAAGAAATCAAATAATAAACCAGTAACAACTACTTTATCAATTCATATTTTCTTGATGCAGTATAAAATATAGTACCGTAACGTGTAACCTTTTTCCTATGGAATTATTTCACTATATAAGTTTATATTGTGTTTCGAATGAAATAACAAACTAATTCTTTCGATTCTACATTTTACAAAACAGCGATATCGTATTTCGCAATGAAATGCCTTTAACAGGAACACATAGCCCTATTTATTATGTTTTTTTTCAAACACTGCTAGCAGTGTATAAGTAAGGTTCATTACCATTTTCACTTGTAGGTCTTTTTTTTGTTATTTTGGTTTTAGTAGAATTTTAGGAAAAAATTACTTTAAGCGAATGGATTAAATACTGTATTATGATAGATACTAACATGATAGGAATCAGTAAACTTTTTAGCAAAAACAACAATAGAGATCATGTGAACTAATTAACAAATCGTAATTTTTATTTGATAGGTCGTTTTTTGTTATGTTTCTGAAACATGCAAAAGAAGCCATGAAACAGACGAAGAAGAAAACGAAGAAAACAAAGCAGGCTCAACCGGACCAGAACAACAGACTGACCATCATTATAGATAATTATGATGCTGATATATTCCATACATTTTTGTTGTTTGTCCACTGTGGATCAATAGTAATGGAACCATCTTCAGTTACAGGTAAGCATAAGTAGTTGAGGAGCAACGTGAGGGAATAAACTTCTTAGGAATCAAACTGATTCCAACCAGACTCATTCAATGAATATGATTTCTTGAAAAAAAAGTATGAAGTGTTTGCATTTGTTCAAAATATATAATTAATGATAAGAGAAAACGTAGCGAAATGGATCGTATTAGCACTATCAAATGTATTCCAATATATCTTCAGCTTTCCTAACTTTAGACAGGAACAGTCTATACTCTCTGGTATACTAAGACTGTGCCTGCTTTAGGCTCCCGTGAATTGTCAAATTAAAGTTACCGAGTCTTTTTTGTGGTTATGTGATTGTTTCAGTTTTCGCTTATACATAATCACATATAATGTACTCTGCATTAAATAATTTATTTTGGAATCTCTAATTTCAGGGCTACTTTGTTTGGCTACAGAGTTTGATATTCCCGACCTGAGAAATGCATGCTGGGATTTTATTGAACGTTGCCTGTCTGTGCAAGCTAATACTTCCCTTTTAATGCAAGATACATTTCATTATGGCGACCATAAAGCTGCACAGAAACTTAGACTGAAGGTAAAATACGTTTTATATTGTAAGAACTTATTGTTGAAACAGTTGTGTGTGTCCGTGTTTGTAATATGTGCTTTCTGTGGGTTATAAAAGAGTACAGTTATGTCTTAAGCATAGTAACTGAATTTCAAAACATTGATAAAGTTTTAAAGTGTAACAGTAATTACTGTGGTGAACAACATTGAAAAAAAGAGTTAAACAAAAGATAACATTATGCAGTTTGTTCGGCTTAGTAAGATTTTAAATTACATTAATTATTGAAAAGATATTTTCACGTGTTTTTGTTTTGGTTTGCAGATTTTAAGAATGCCGTCAACAAAGACTATATCAACATCTTCGACACTTTTGAAAGATTCAAATGATTCCCGTAACAGTGTACAAGATTCCCGTAACAGTGTACAAGATTCCCGTAACAGTGTACAAGATTCCCGTAACAGTGGACAAGGTTCCTGTATCAGCATAGAGACATTAGTTTGAATCATCAGACTTGTCAATAATAGTGCTTTACCTTATTTTATATGAATTGTAAATAATTATATGACTACCAATTCAAGTTTACAAAATTGTTTAATCCCAATTCTATTAGTGCTTATAAAAATAAATGTTTAAACTTCTTACTTCTGAAGACGTTTTTGTGTAAATGACGCCGGCCTGGATTATTTTATGGAGTTTCCGTGTTCCTTCAACTTGGTACTCCTTTCACCCTGAACTTGGACACAACGTACTGTTGGTATTATGTTATACTTGCAGTTAATAATTGTATCATACCATTATTTTGAGTGTTGCATTCACATTGATATTATAATTTAGTTCTCTGTTTTCGATGCACAACGACGAAAGTGTAGCACATGTCTTTGGAGTGACCGTCATCAGCGTTGGAAAAAAAAGCCGAACACATTCAAAATTTAAAAACAACAAAAACCAGAACGAAAAAGAAACATATTAAAGAATAAAAATAAAATAAACAATTAGATATGATTGCCAATGAGACTACTATATATCCAACAAACAAAAAAGTTAAAATAATCCTTGGACAAATACAGATCACCACAAGATTTCAACAACGAGTAATATCAGATTGTATATTGTGATATAAAAAGTCCCGGATGATTGTTTATATACAATCAAAACGAGTCTGATCCAACGACAAGCGGTATAGAAAATTGAAGAAAAAGACCTCAAACAATTTAAAAAATAATAGGAGGTGTACAGTAAAATTGAAGCTTTTCTTATAGTGCTGGGTTGTCAACTGTACAGTAGGACTTTGAGTAGATCATAAAATAAATATCCCAGTGAACTTCTCACCATCCACACACGACCGACAACCTACTTACACATCGACATGATCATCACCATACTATGCGTCTATTTTAGTATATATAGGGTTGTCATTAGGGTATAGAAAATAAATGTTGCTGCGCTATTTCACCTCAGTATAATCTTTAACAGTAATTGCTTGGTGATTGGTCCGTATTTCATCATGTTTAAGATAACATTTGACACATAGAATCACATATAAAACTTGACTCTGGACAAACAGACAGTTGAAGCAAACGTACAACATGGGAACATCGGCACTCATCGGATTGCTTCTTTGTTTAGTCTACAATGTATCAGGAAAGGCGGTGGTTGTTCATAAAAGTAAGACACTTTTTACTTTTTTTAATTTTTCAGATGGAAATACAAGTCGAACTAAAAAATAAAAATGAGAAAAAGTAAACAATCAACAATTAAGTCGACATATTGAAAGAACCAAAATAAAATTGAATCATTCATCAAAGTAGCAACGAGTTCAACACTTCGGATGTTTTACTATTTATGTTTTTAAATAAATGCTTAATATCCAAAATTTTCGGTTGGACTTTTTTTTTACAATAAACGTCTGAAATCAGTAAAATGGAGCAATATTACACTGAATTCTGTTTTGAAATTTTTCGTAAATGAGAGTCTTGATTCCATTAAAATATGTGTATGGATACCATAAACCAGAGCTTTTTTCATAACAAATAATCATATCTTTCTTTTTGTATGTTGTTTAAATTTCTTGATGCATTTTTTGTCAAATATTTACTGCCAACAAAAAACAACAACAGCTCTTTGAACTATGCTTTCAGACAATCATGCTTTATTTCAATTATAAAACAGTTATTTTGTTCTAGATTAGCAATTCAAACTACGACTAAACACCGAATAGAAAGTACATATCGTGTGTCCCATGAAAACAAAAATCAAGATTTATAATATACGGGAATAGAGTTTTTCTAAAATCTTAATATAAAGAAAAATTAATAAATTGGATGATATATATCTCTTGGTGTCAGCAATACATTATCTTTAATCCCTGAATACAAAAACTCAAAATTGATTATCGAAATTTCATTTCGATCCGTTTTGGATTTCCATGAACGGAACCGTTATGGTAATATTTGTAGTTCTACAATGGTTGACCGTTTAACCACTTGAACGATTTAAGAACACTACATTTTGACCGCACGATATATGATAAGACTGTACTTAAAACTGCAAACACGCTATCTTTAAATTTTATATTTGTTTCATTTGCACTTTTATCATGATAAAAAGAAAAAAGCAAGCAGTGTAAAAGAAATTCTAGCGTGATGGTATTTTCGTTTAATAAACGAAAATTTTCAAATAATGGGGTTTCGAGAAGAAAAGATGAGTGCAACACAATTCTTTTTGGTGCCTATTCAAAAATAAAATTCTACAAGCTAAAATGCGTATATAGCTGTAAAAATGTGGCGAAAAGTGAATGATCATGTTATTTATTTAAAAAGCGTTATTTGTTTTTAATTTTACATAACGTTTGACCTCGTTAAGGGACATATTTCATATTTAGAGAGATAAGTGGAACGTTCCAAGGTTAAAAACCAGTACGGTTTCAGCAAAGGTTCTCCAGGTACATTTCCAATATATAAGAAAATGATTAAAGTTAGCTGTATTATGTTTCCTTAAACATAAATATATGCCACTCTTTACTTTATATGTACAAAGTCTGTGTTGCATTAATGAGACAGCTAGTGGATTGCATGGAGGTTTTTTGTTTAAAGAGTAGTATAGAAAGTGAAAGTTGTATCAAGGAGTTTTCTAATCTTTACATCGACACAACTATAGTCACATAGAAATAAGCCAAGGATTTTGCAAAGAATGCATTTTATTTCATGATCGGCTTTGAATTGGAAATTGGACCAATAATGCCAAATTTAAAGGACAACTCGCATCACTTTATAAGACAAGTTAAAAATAGATCAGGTAAAAAGACAATTCGGACCCTTGTGAAGACAATACGGACCCCTTATGTAGACAATTTGGACTAGTTATGAAGGCTACATAGTAAAGTCTGAAAGAAGGTCGGAACTGAGATACCTTCATGTATGAATGGCGTTAAAAATCTTTAACGTTTATTTACACACAATTAGGACTTGAAGAAATTAACAATAAAAAACATCTTAGTGAAATAACTTCGATGTAACCATTGGGAAAAATACAATGACCGATATATATATTACCAATTCGTCCCGTTATGTCATGATATGCTCAAATAAGGTTATCACAGAGAAAATTATTACCTCTTCTTTTACTAAAGTGGAAACGCAAGAGAGATTTGTTCTTTTTAGACGATTAACCAACTTTTGTTGATGAGAGTTTTAACTCTAAAAGTCTAAGGTCGCCCCAATTCCAGTGTAACGTTTTGAAATAATAGTAGTGTAGTTTAGGAAATTTTATACACCCTTAAAACTTAAGGCCATAAGGACAAATATGGTGGCCACCGGGAATTCCCCCAACAATTAATATAGAAAATATTATCCGATTTAGACGATAAGAATGTGAACCCCCCTCTACACAAATCCGTTTAAGGACATATCGTTTGTTTAATCGGATTATTTATGCAGCATGTACACGCACAAAAAATTTCAGTCAAGAATGATGCAATTCTATTTGATTACACATGCATGTGACTACTGTATTCCAAAAAGAAATATCAAAATTGCTCATCTTAAAAGATGATTAACATTTAACATGTTCGAAGACATCTGTTTTTTGTAAAAGAAAACCTGATTGCTTTAAGAATACTCCCATGATGCACGGGACTTTTCCTGCCAAGTCATGTTTGAAAAAAAAATCAACAATGAAATACAATAACATCAAGACATCACTATAAACAAAATTAACGTTATGATATCCCTAATGGCATATCAAAACAACGGATGCATAAGGGTCACCATGAGACGGCGTTCAACCAATCACAACGTAACTAATTTACCCAAGGTGCGGTAAGATTGGATAACTGAATGTACAAAGGCCAACGGTAAACCAAATGATAGAACTAGTTGCTGCATGCAAAAGATGTTTATGTACAAAACTAAACGTAACTGTATATTAAATATAACTATGAACGTTGTTTTTTTATTACAGGATCTAGCACATGTTATGGAGATCTTGGATGTTTCAGTACCAGTTCGCCATTTTTCAGTCTACAGAGACCGATCAACTTTCTTCCCCAGAGTCCAGCTAAGATAAACGCCAGATTTCTGTTATATACTCGTCAAAATCATGATAATGTACATTTCATTAACATGAATGATTACACGGATATAACAAATTCCGAATTTTCCGGTGGACGACCAACAAAAATTGTCTCCCATGGTTTCCTTGAGAATGGTTTCGTAAAGTGGATGAAAGTATGTAAATATCATGTAATGTAATGTTATGTATTTGTGACTAATCATAAGCATATAAAGGTACAGTCATATATAAATGAAATTATGCAAAAGAAAATAAATGTTTTAATAACTGATTATTTTCTACTATTGTTGAAGCATACATGGTGTATGTTGTATATATCAAGTGTTCTCATCCCTTGTTTAACGGTATTTTTATTTAAATAAATAGACGAGATTACTTAACAAATGAATAGATATAAGAAGATGTGGTATGAGTGTCAATGAGACAACTCTTCATCCAAATAACAATTTATAAAAGTAAACCATTATAGGTCAATGTACGGCCTTCAACACGGAGCCTTGGCTCACACCGAACAACAAGCTATAAAGGGCCCCAAAATTACTAGTTTAAAATCATTCAAACCGGAAAACCAACGGTCTAATCTATATATAAAAAAAAACGAGAAACGAGAAACACGTATAAATTACATAAACAAACGACAACTTCTATACATCAGATTCCTGACTTAGGACAGGTGCAAACATTTGCAGCGAGATTACACGTTTTAATGGTACCAAACCTTCTCCCTTTTTTCTGAAACAATAGTATAACATCACAACATAGAAAAGCACACGATAAAATATCAATTGGAAGGCTTAACTCAATCAAAAAACGTAAATTAACACACCGAAGGAATAAATTTGATCTGCGATACCTAAATGCAAATAGATAGTTAATAAAATTATTAGGGACAAACATTCAAGGCCAAAAGCAAAAAAACAAGTCCAAACACAACCATGACAAAACACCACCGCGAAATATTTAACAACCCTTAGAAAATCATCATTTTTGAAAGAAAAAAAACCGGTTTTAAACAGATATATCATGTTAAGGAGGGGTATTTGCGAAAAGTACCAGTCGAGAGAATGTTAAATTTTACGAGTCGTAATTAAGGCGAGGGAAAGTCATTCTCAAGACTGGTATTTTTCGCAAACACCTCTCAAGAACATGCTATATCTGTTTAATTACACCGAATGTTAACGTTCAAAAACGCATTGATGATCGTGACATTACAAGCGTCAACTCGGATAGAGTATTTTTTTGGCAAATACCACGGCAGAGAGGGTAAAAAAGGCATATCCTTTTTGCATATACCCAAGCGACGTTAAAAATTAACGATATTCATTTGATAACAGTAAATTGGTGAAAAATACAATGGCTATCAACCAATCAAAACCCAGGATTCTTACATAAGGTGTAATTACATAATATATACAGGTTAATGAAAAATAACTTTGTCGTTTTAGGTATACTACTCAAGTTCTGTGTATATAAAATCTTCCAATAAGGAATACCAAGAAAGTTCTGTAATATAAATAAACCTAAATTAAAACTTGATACATATCGGGTGAATATCAACAATACAACTATACAATTAGAGCTAGATAAAATTCCTGTACAGATTTAAGGAGAATAATTTTGATGTTCATAGTACGAAGAAGTGAACATTAGTAAATATTCAAAATAATCAAAGCTGGTATATAGACAAGATTTATATTAATATAAATTAACAAAAAAACATTATAGATAGTTTCAATAGGTCAAATTAACTACTTTACGATTTTGATAGTAATAGGTATTGTTCTTGAAAATGGGATCACCAGTTTCTATGAGTGACTTATCGGAAACTAATGTTGTACAGTATAACAAGTAAGAATTATAATTTCATGTTTTATCACTGAACAGGACATGAAGGATGCTTTCCTGACAGAGGGAGACTACAACGTTATATTGGTAGACTGGGGAGGAGGATCAAAGCTTCCATACACACAAGCCACAGCTAATACCAGAGTTGTAGGAGCGCTCATAGCCAAACTCATCAAACTTTTACAAGTAAATACATAACGCACATTTTTAGTCACCACTTAAAAGGGTAACAATGTTATGTGTCTGGTTTGAAAGTTATTCCGACAAAACAATATTTAGAAGTAACATATGCTGTCTTCATCAGTAGACACGTATTTATCTAGTATGTCAAGCTCTATATTACCCTGTAACATTTGTTAATAAAATAAGATATGAAAGATAACATCTATCTTATACGATTCAAAATTAAGGTGTAACACAAATTACAAGAAAAAGACAAATAGGGACGATTTTTATGGATTAGGATATGATTATAGAACAAGGTTAAAATACCGTTATGTATCTGCCCTCTAAAATCTGTCGATCTCTAAATTCGAACAAAATATATTAATATGTATGTACACTGTAAATGAAGAAAATTAAGGCTAATTTGTATTATACACACGTAAACATACTGTCTTTAATCCAAATATTAAGGAATCAACTGCTATCAAAATATTGTCTTCCCGTACTCTTATTCGCCGACAGCTATTTCAATATTCATTAATCTTCATGTGACACATAACGTAAGAAATTCGACAATCGTACAGCGAAAAATTACATTGTATGTATGTTTCATTATGATACGTTATTTTGATTGGTTAACAGCAATTCCGCGTCCTTCTGATATTGACATTCATTACACAATGACATTTAACATTCATATTGACACGAGGTTCATCAATAAAGTGCACAGGTAAATTAAAGAAAAACTTGATAGAAATAGTGTTTTATGATCCTGGCTAAAAATGGAAGTATAAGTATTGAATGCTTCTCTTAGTAATTTCATAGGGTTGTAAAAGCGTTGACCACGCGCACTTTTTTTTAGAATGAAGCATTCAATTCTTAAATGATAATACCGAGACGAAAGAAAAAGGAAACAAACGTGGATGGAAGCAGTATTATCAAAATCTTTAAAAAAAATATATATTATAATACACGAAACAATTTAACCAAATTAAATGTTATGATAAAGGTCTTAACTAACGATTAGAACGCACGGAAAAAATAAAAGAACTAAATCATATAAACTCTTAATATACATGTGAATATGTTTTTATGGTTTGATAAGGTCACAATCGATAATTTTCGGCAACAGAACCCGAAAGTTGATTTATATCATATGACATTTCCACACTCAAATGACTGGACAGTCTTTATAATAAAAAAAAAATTCACTGGAGATTAAAAAAAAAAAATCAACAATATTGAAATTGATCGGTTTTATCGTTCTTTCTTTTGAAAAATAATTATGACTATTTTAACGATTAGGAACGTGGAGATGCCAAGCCACAAGATTTTCACATTATTGGGCATAGTCTTGGTGCACACATTGCAGGATATGCTGGTGAAAGAACACCGAATCTAGGACGTATCACTGGTATGTTCTTAATAAAACCACCAAAGACGGCATCCGTAGCTTATTTCTATTTATTTATTGTTTCTAACTACTTATAAAATTGTTTTAGTTGTAACAGGTATTATTGAAATGGGACCGTTGGAGAACAAATAGCATACAAATAAGTCATTTTCAAAGCAAATCAGACGTTTAAACATTAACTCAAAATATGAATATAAAACAGACCGACTTACATAGTTTTGACTTAAACCGATTTAATTTTAGTTTCAACAATACATGCACTAAGTCTATATCAGTACTAGAAGAGACATTGAACCTGGACCTTGTGAGAACTTGTTGATAAAAGTGAAACAAATTTACGTTGGCCAAACGAAACAAACACCTGAACATATTATCTTAAAATTTTACGTTTGACATTAAAACAAAATGCGCATTTCCTTTTTGTTATCTATATTCAGAAATAAAGCCAACAGTAGTATACCGCTGTTCGAAACTCATACATCGATTACGAGAAAACAAATCCGGGTTTCAAGCTAAAACCGAGTGAAACACATCAATTATAAGAGAAAAAAGAACATAAAAGATGATGTTTTGTATATGCAAATGATACAGCAACCCAACGAAACGAATAACAAAAACCAAATATTCTCTGTTTTTTTTTTGTTATTTTACACTGTTCAGTAGAAAAAGCTATGAATTTAACAGAAATGAGGCGCATGATTAATTATAACTTAATTTTTCACTAGTCGCTTCGATTAATTAAATGTTCTTTGATGTGATTAGGACTGGATCCAGCTGGACCTTACTTTGCGGGAACAGACAAACTCGTCAGATTAGATCCAACTGATGCCACATTTGTTGATGCCATTCATTCTGACGGATCACCTTTAATCACATTAGGTATGCTTATTCGCGTTTTAATGTACTTTTGGATAGATCTACTCTCACGCAACACGTTGAATTAGTAAAAAGTAAAATCACAAAAAGTCCGAACGCCGAGAAAAATTCAAAACGTAAAATCCCTATTCAAATGACAAAATCATAAGCTTAAACACATCAAACGAATGGATAACAACTGACATATTATTGACTTAGTACAGGCATTTTAGTATGTAGAAAATGGTGAGTTTAACCTGGTTTTATAGCTAGCTAAACCTTTCACTTATATGACAGTCGCGTACAATTTCATCATCTTGTTACGATGTGTGAATTTATCTAATGTATTGATTGATGTTTATTGCTCAGTATGTTACAGATTAGACCTAACAACTGAAAATACGTGCTGGAGCAGCTCCTCATTATTGGGTAGTGCATGATGTTAGTTGAATGTATGGTTCAACGACATACTTATCTATATTGACAGAAAACTGATTCAACACTGTACAATTCAACAAGTTGTAAATGGTCCGCGTACCAATAGGTATTTGAAAACTGATATCTATTCTTTTGATGTGTTGATCTTTTGATTTTGCAATTTGCTTGCTTATTCTGTATTTTCAAGCCGATAAGGGCCATTCAAAAAAATAAATTATGTCGTTAAAACGACATCGCTATGTCGTAATTTTGACATAACATGTCGTTATAACGACATCGCTGTGTCGTAATTTCGACATCACATGTCGTAATAACGACATCACTATGTCGTTATAACAACATCGCTATATATATAAAATATATATGTACTGTAGCCAACATCTACATCTACATCGACGATTCGCTATGTCGTCACTCGAAAAGGGTACTTCGACCCATCACTCAAGTATAGTTTAACTTTTGACGTCTCCCAACATGACAATAAACTTTCTATATTTACAACCAATAGTTCCAAAATTGTGCTAATAATTTATATACAGGTGCAGGTTAAAACATTCTCTACTAGTATCTATTGTTTGTGTTGCTAGCCACTACAGAGGAGCTTGGTGAGTTTGGTCTATAATTCCTCACTGCTCTCAATCTCTAACAGTTCATCTGGTAGTTTATTCCAGTCTCTGATGGTCCTAGGGAAAAAGCTGTATTTGTAGATATCTTTGCTTGGCCTGATTTGAACATATCGTTTAGTGTTCGGTTGATGGAGTCTCGAAGTTCTTGGTTTTATAATGTGCGTTGGAATAGGTATAGAAACTCTTTCATAGATGGCTTTATGAAAGAGCGTTATACGTGCTATTTTTCTTCTAGTGGTGTTAGTTTTAATTCTTCTAGAAGAGTTGTTACTGTTCCAGGCTCTCTTGAGTAGTTGCTTTTGATAAAGCGTGTTGCACGGCGATGGACCATCTCAATCTGGTATATATGTTTTTGTAAGTGAGGGTCCCATGCGCTGCAAGCGTATTCAAGGTGAGGTCAGACAAGGGCAAGATATGCTTGTTTCTTGACTTCCTCTGGACAGGATCCAACATTTCTTCGTACGAAGCCTAGTGCTTTGTTTCCTTTGGTGACAACTTTGTTAACTTGTTTGTCCCATGACATTGTGTTGGTGAGTTCAGCTCCTATGTACGGGTTTGATGCGACTGATTCCAGGATATGTCCGTTGATGTTGTATTTGAAGTTGATGGTTTTTCTTTTTTTGGTTATTGTAAGGACATAGCATTTTGAAGGATTGAATATCATTTGCCAAATATTTGTCCATTTTACCATTTTGTCAAGATCTTCTTGCAGTCGTCCGTTGATGAGATTGCTAGGTAAAGTAGGCTATCATCTGCAAACAGGCGAATTTTTGATGTAATGTCGTTCCCGATGTCGTTTATGTATAGGAGAAACGGCAATGGTCCTTAAATTGTTCCCTGTGGTACGCCATATGTTACATTAGCAGTACTTGATCTTTCTCCTTCCAGTGTGACTTGTTGTTCTCTTTGTGTCAACCATGCTTTTAACCAGGCAAGTATGTTTCCATCAATACCATATGATGCAAGTTTTTTCAACAATCGCTGGTGTGGTACTGTGTCAAATGCTTTACTAAAGTCTAATATAAGCATATCTACCTGGTGGTTATTGTCCAGATTTCTAGTTATGTCCTCTGCTGTTATGACTAGTTGTGAATCACAAGATCTTTTGCTTCTGAAGCCATGCTGGAAGTCCACAAGTATATTATACTTGTCAAGAAGGTTCATTATGTGTTTGAATATAATATGTTCCATTATTTTACATGGAACTGATGTCAAGGATACTGGGCGATAGTTGACTGGTTGACTCTTATCCCCTTTCTTGAAAAGTGCGATGACATTTGCAATTAGCCAGTCTTGTGGTACACTTTGATCTTTTAGTGTTTTGGTGAAGATTAACTGTAAATATGGTGATATTGACTCTGCACACTCTTTCAATATTCTACATGATATATTGTCTGGACAATTTGCCTTGCTTGGGTTCACTCCCTTTAGTAGTTTGATTAACCCTTCTGTACTGATGTGTAGATTTGGTATTTTTGATGTTTCATTTTCAGTTATCTTAGGGAAGCTATCAAAGTCTTCAACCGTGAATACTGATTGAAATTGTGCATTAAGTGCTTCTGCCTTTCCTTTGCTGTTGTCTATTGTTTCTCCATTTACTTTGAGTGTTGATACTCCCACTGTTTCTCTCTTTTTAGATTTGATATATTTCCAGTACTTTTTCCCTATTCTGTATTGGTCTTGTGTGTTAGCTGAAGCTTCTGATGTTGATGGGCGTACTTCTAACATATCAAATATATACTTCTTATGCGAGATATCAAGTTCCGTCTTTACTGCTTTTCCATATTGCTTGAATTTATCCCAGTGCTCTTTAGTTTGGTATTTCTTTGCAACTTTATATAGTCATTCTTTTTTACGTATCATCTTCTTGATGTGTTGATTCACCCAAGGTAGGTTAAATCTCGATGTCAGATGTTTAGATGGTATATGTAGGTCCATTGCTTGAAAAGGTGAGTTTTAAATAGAGTTCAGTATTCTTCGATGTTCATCTCTGTTATCTTCTCCTTGAAATTTTCAAATTTGCTGTTAAATATTCTTTATCATTTTCCATATGTCTCTTCTTGTATTGGTAGATTTTTCTTGGCTTGTTCTTAATTACCTTTTGTCTTGCATTGACTGTTGTTATTATCATTTGATGGTTACTCATTCCATCAGTAATGCTCATTTTCTGCACTAGATTTTCATTAGTTGTGAGAACAAGATCTAGAATGTTCTTTTCCCTGGTTGGTTCTGTTACACATTGTTGCAAGCAGTGTTCCTCAACAATTTCTAATGCTAGTTTATTTATTTCGTTTGAATAGTTGTGGCTTGGTTTGATGGTGTATCCGCCATTTGAGTCTTCTTCATCCCAATCAATGTCCGGTACGTTGAAGTCTCCAGTAAGTAAACCATTGTGGTGACGTCAGCCCTTTCATTTATCGTGGATTCTTTTTCTAGAATCAACGCTTCCTAAATCCGTCGCTGAAATGGACTCACCAAATTATACTTTAATTGTTTTGTTAGTGTGTCTAATTTCTTGAAGTTTGAAAATGGCCAATTTACTGATTTCTGTTCACTAATAAAATTATTTTAAAAACTTGCCTTTAATTTTCGTAATTTCTATATGCCTTCACTGAGAATCGAACCCGTCCATGAATTTTGTAACGTGTTACTATCATCAACATATCGACGAACCTCTCGGCTACTAATAGGTTACGTTTTAATTGTCTAATTTATATATATAAATGAATATATGATATACATCGGTACAACGGACACACAGGGATTGTACCTTTATATATACAATAATAGGCAATCGTATAGTATGAGATGGTAGCCCGAGGTTTCATGGTTAAGCTCATAGAGTTAGAACTTGTCGCTTTAGTTTCGAATTCTTGTATTCTTTTTGTTGTCCCTACTCTCTAGTTTTTCTGTTTTTGTTTCTTGTTTTGTAAGTTATTGTGGATATATTGTTTAATGCAAGCGAGTTTGATCGTTTATTATCAGATTATTGTTGACTATTCCATATGTTTGAAACGAAAATGTTTACATTGTAGGTGAACATTTTTGTTTTATAAATTAATATAGTATGATTTCATCTGTTTATTCGCAAATTCCTATGCTAGAATAAGGCTTTTGTTAAAAATTTCGGACACATGCTTTATATTTATACTATAATATATATATGTTCTTTGTCAAATTTTTGTTCCCGGCTTTGACACATTCCCAATTTTCATTCTCAATTTTATTAGAAATGATATCGAATATGTCTCATTTTGTCAAAACCAATAATATTCAGATGCCTGATAAATGAAAATCTTTAAAAGCAGACGTGATGTGATATACATGTTATATTTGTATTGTTTTAACCATTTATTTGTGATATATAATTTATTGTAATGCATCGTTTGTCACGATAACCTGGTTATTTAAACTCACTTACATTACCTTTTAATTAAGAATAGGCTCTAATTTTGAAAAGACATTAACACAATAGTTTAAGTTATAGATACAATGGATAAGCGTTGATTCATGAAAAACAAACCATTCGCCCTCCGGGCTCATGGTTTTTTTTTCAAGAATCAACGCTTATTCATTGTATCTATATCACGTATTATGTTAGGCAGAGTATTATTATGTGTCAATCTACTAATTGCACCCGTATAAGAATATTAGGAGGATTCCGCTTAAAAATAGCAGGAACCCAGGCGGAATCCACCTAAAAATTAAGACTTATAGACGGAATTAAGGCGGACATGGAATATTGAAAAAAATCCGCCTGAAGTATCAAAGACCTTAGGCGAAATATTTACTACTTTCCTGTTGAGTTAACAGGATTTCTTTAGTAAAAGAAATATCATAGACGGAATGCTGGACTTAGTATATTTGTTCAAGTTTGTTAGGAGGAAATTGGACTTAAAAGAGTTTGTTCAAATTTATCAGGCGGGAATTGTACTTAGAAGTTTTTTCTAACTTTTGAGGCAGAATTGTTCTTTTAATTTTTTTTTTCAAATGAAAATGTATCATTACTGATGAGAGAGTGCATGCATGGTGATTATTTGGGCCATAAAGCCAGTATTTGTACCCCCCTGAAATCCAACATATTTAATATTTTTATATTTAAAGAGTCTTAAAGATGGCATATTAAATTCAATTAAATTCAAATTGTGATAGCATTGTTAGGTAATTTATAACTTTATGTTATGTGTTGCTATTTATATACATTTAAACATATAAAAAGTGACTAGAATATATATACTTATTTCACTAACAGTGATAACAATAACTTGTTTTTGAATTTTCCAACATAGGAATTGCAGGTTAAATTAATTTATTTTCAAGTACAATTAATTATTAAGTGTATCTCTATTTAATTAAGTAATAATCATGATAATACACAAATAGTATTTCCATGCAGTCTCTTTCTCATCAGTTAGTGATAGAAATGTTATGTAGGTCCCCCATCTGTTTTCCATTTGCCTCTGTGAAATGGACAGGAAATGATATGTACACACTCAAGAGTTGGGGCCTTATGAAGGAGACCACATTGCTTTGTACATTTCTCTTAAATTGCTACAGTCCAAAATATAAAAATAATAGATAAAAATTGGTGAATATTATTTATTTATTATTATAAATCAAATATTTAAGATTTAGGTAATTAATAGTATAATGATTAGGGAAACATTTCAAGGAATCAAACAACTCCCAAAATAACCCCAACACTCAGGTCAGATTCAAAATTTGAACTTGCAGACATTACAAGAAAAGATGTCTTAAATATTTATCTTGACCAAAATATGAATTTTACCATGGATGTAGAGTTGTGGACTAAAAAGAGCCAAAGTATTCTATTAACAGTAAAAAGTGCAGATGTATATATTCTTCTGATGACATGACTATTGGATTTGTGAAGATTGATGTTTTCATATATTTTGGATTGAATCTTCTGGTAAGTTGAAATTATGAATATAAGTATTTCAACCTTTTTGAATATTATGAAACTGCTATTTCCTTCAAATAACTTGTGACATATATATATATATAAGTACCATGTAGGATCAAGAAAATAACTATATAAGACCATTCAATTTTTGCATAATTACATCATGTTCATAATTACTGTGGTATTTGTGTATGACACAAGACTTATATCTTTAAGACAATCTCTTTTATATGATATTATTTGATAGTTAAGTTTTGGCAAAATTGGAGATCTGTTGTATGACTGTAATAATTCAATATATATAATAGACATCTATTCCGAAAAATCATAAAGTGTTATCTTTTAAAATTTAGTACATATGTACTCAACTATCATGATTATGGATCAAATTTAAGATTTTTAAAATGGCAAGACAAACATTTTGTACATGTAAATGCGGGCCTATGATGTTAAAGTAAAATAAAAGACCAATACTACATGTACTAATCAAAGTAAAGAATAACCTATACACTTCATGCACAGTATATGTAATAATTATTTTGTTTAATTGTAATAAGACAATTTTTTTTATATTTCAGAACTGGTGAAACAAAAGAAAATTGTTTTCTGATAGGACTGAAGAATGGACACATTCAATCCGACTTGGAGTAAGTAGTTTTATATGAAAGAAATCCTTATGAATGCTTTTTAAGTAACTTTTGCACATATTGCACTTTTAACAAATTTGAAAAAAATCAAAAGTTGTAAAACCATCTGTAATATTTTTTTGATATAAACATGATATATATCTTTAAAATTAGCAAATTGAAAACAGGGGTTACAGCCCACAGGTCTTATTTTATTGAGAAAATCCCCAAAACAGGTCATAGTAAATTCATTATAATTATCTGCCCTTGATTTTACAAGGATTTTTTTCTTAAAATATAATTACTCTTTAAAACATGCTTAACATCTTATTTTTCAAAGTTTAATCTTATAATTTCAAGTTTTAGATGTTTCTGTTGTAATATGTATATTGAATGATATATGTTAAAAATAGTAAATTCAGGTCAATATGTCAAAATGAAGGAAAACCCCACCTACTTAGGCAGCTCACAATTTACCTGTATAACATAGAGAAATTTGTCAAATTCCTTTTAGTTAAACCAATAATGCATGGTAATTTTAATTTATGTCCTCTTTTTTTTCAGGTTATGTTACTGCTTGGTGCACAAAACACAACAGATCCATGCAAGATGGTCATATCAATGATGCTGTTACAGAGCAAATCAGTTATGCACGAAATAAATTCAGGAACTTGTGATAATAATTTATATTCAAAGAACACTGAAAAACCCTTAAAAATATGACTAATAACTGAAAATGAAGAAATTGTGAAGAACTAAAAATGTCAAAATTATACATACATGTATAGTAATTTGTAGTTGCTTAAATAAATTCGATCAAGTTTGATAACATTTTTTGCATTTTATTGTATGAAGGCCTAGTTTTTCTTCGCAAGAAGGCATGGCAGTGGTAAAAACCTGAATCTTTGGAATGAAAAAATTCTTTCATTGAAGACAGAATTTTTTCATATTCTTAAGGCGGATTTTTTTTCATATTCTAAGGCGGATTTTTTTTCGAAGGCCGATATATTTTCCGTTTCATTAGGCGGATATATTTTCCGTCTCTTTAGGCGGATATATTTTCCGTCTCTTTAGGCGGATATATTTTTGAGAAAAACATTTTTCCTTTTAATTAGACGGAAATTTTTCCTCCTATTAAGACAGGCGGATAAATTTGCATATTTCGGCTCTATTCCGCCCGTAACCCGCCTGGAATCCATGTAAGAAAGATTATTCGTGTAAAAGTGGACTTTAAACGGATTCCCTCTAAAATATCCGCCTGGAATCCGTGTAAAAGACGCCTGGATTTTTTCGTACAGGCAGTATTCAAGTTCTGCAATAAAATTAACGGTACCAATTTTCTTGCACCAGATGCGCATTTCGACAAAACATGTCTCTTCAGTGATGCTCGTGGCCAAAATATTTGAAATCCAAAGCTTATATAAAAGATGAAGGAAGAGCTATAATTCAAAAGGTCCAAAAAGTATAGCCAAATCAGAGCTTTGCATGAGGGAGATACATTCCTTAATTTAGAATAATTTCTAATATTTTGTAACATCAAATTTTAATAACACAAAAAATCCGTATTTTCATGCCAGTACCGAAGTACTGGCTACTGGGCTGGTGATACCCTCGGGGACTAATAGTCCACCAGCAGAGGCATCGACCCAGTGGAAGTAATAAAATTAACGGTACCAATTTTCTTGCACCAGATGCGCATTTCGACAAAACATGTCTCTTCAGTGATGCTCGTGGCCAAAATATTTGAAATCCAAAGCTTATATAAAAGATGAAGAGCTATAATTCAAAAGGTCCAAAAAGTATAGCCAAATCCGTGAAAGGAATCAGAGCTTTGCATGAGGGAGATACATTCCTTAATTTAAAATAATTTCTAATATTTTGTAACAGCAAATTTTAATAACACAAACAATCCGTATTTTCATGCCAGTACCGAAGTACAGGCTACTGGGCTGGTGATACCATCGGGGACTAATAGTCCACCAGCAGAGGCATCGACCCAGTGGTAGTACACATGGGTCCGGGATTTTAATGAATGTCATTTGATAATATAAGCGTAAGTAGCAAAAATGTTTTCAGGATTTTTGGCAGTTTGTTCTTATTAATTGGAATTTTTAGTCTTTGTGCTTGAAGGTAAAGGCTTGGGGTGATGTCTTTCCATGACATAGCTTTAATATAGAACGTAGTTTTAAACTCATCTGTTGACAGTTTTTCATGCTGTTTTTGTCTTGGTATGCATAAGATGACAGATGCATATGTGACAAGAATAATAGCTGAAAGCGTCAAAAAGAGTTTTGCATTTTGGATTTCATGTTTATTTTGGATTTCATGTTTATTTTGGATTTCATGTTTATTGACTCCGTTGAAGTATTTAAAAATTATGTTGTACTCACGTTTGTTCAGCGAGGCGTCCCCACTAGACAAGTTGGTTCTGATCCTGATTTGTTCGCTCGCTGTTTGATGTTTACCTTTTGACAAACCGGAAGTTTGTCTCCTAACTCTCGTTGAACTCACATTTATCAAAGATGAGTATTATTTATTAAATTCATTCTGTTGGTCATTTAAATCTTGATCTTGATTTCCTATTTAATACATAGTGTCATATTTATTTTGTTGGTTGAAATAAATAGTGAAGTTGTATCTAACGATGATCACGTGATGTAAACTATGATCTGTCAAATGTTTTCGATCGAAAAATTCCTGTCCTGGTGCGTTTTTATTGCATCAAGGTCTTCAATACTGGAGGCTTACGTACCAGTGATGACGTGTATCAAATTTTGGATGTATCAATTAAGGATTGCCAAATAATCTGAAAAAGTTTAACTGAAAATTTTGCAGCGAAAAAAAAATGCTGCCATGTTGGATGGCCAAGAGATTAAATGACACAGAAATTAACAACTATAGATCATCATAATACCTTCAATAAAGAGAAAAAATCCCGCATAGTCAGCTTTAAAATGGGATGTGATGTCGAAATAACTACATAGCGATGTCGCTATAACGACATATGATGTCGAAATTAAGACATAGTGATGTCGTTAATACGACATGCTATGTCATGCTATATGTCGTAATTACGACATTATTTTTTTTAATGGCCCTTATCGGCTTCCGTAGAGTTCGGTATTTTTGTTATTTTATTTTTAGCTCTCATAATTAGAAGAGAAACTACTTGTATTTATAGGTATTAATGAATTAGTCATTATTACTAGTTGCCACAAATCTGAAGACATGTTTTTATGTTATTTTCTAAAGGTTTTGGAATGATGCAAGCAGTGGGACATGCTGATTATTATCCCAATGGTGGCAATAACCAACCAGGATGTGACAAGGACCCGATCAGTAGTGTCCTCGTGGAAGGAAGTCTGTACGATGGTTAGTTATGTTCGACATAATGTCTTATCAGTAAAGTTTATAACATTCTTGTTATAAAAGGTAAACTTTATAGTCCTTGACCGAAATGTAAAGATATAAGGACATAGATAACTTATTTTGATGAATGCTTGTAAGTGGATTAGATTTTCTGAATATGAGAAATTTCACAAAATATAATTTTTTCTGGCCAATCCGCTCACATGTAGTCAAATAAGTCATTATAGGCAGCACTCATCTAACACCAAGCTTTTGCCTAGGTTTTTTTTTTCTTTTTTCTTTTGAGTTTTAAGGGTGGTGATTAGTTGAGTAGTTTAAGAATTTAATGTTAAATTTCAGGTGGAAAGCAGTTCGTTGCCTGTAATCATTTGAGGTCATACAGCTACTTTACTGAATCAATCAATTCTCGTTGTCCTTTCACTGGTTACCGATGTAAAGATTTCGACTCCTTTCAGGTAACAGATATGTGTATTAATGTATAGTTGTCTTTTCTTTCACTGACGTAATTAGGCTGTTAATATTTTGACTGTCATACACGTGAGAGGTTTAGCTAGCTATAAAACAAGGTTTAATCCACCATTTTCTACACAAGAAAAAACCTGTACCAAGTCAGAAATTTGACAGTTGTTATCCATTCGTTTGATGTGTTTGAGCTTTTAAATTTGCCATTTAATTAGGGACTTTCCATTTTGAATATTCCTCAGAGTTCAGTATTTTTTTTATTTTACTTCTTACAATGTAAACCTACTACATTACTATTTGTTTACACTCGATACTTAAAGCTTTAAAAGATCAACATTTTCGGGTATGTTATCAACTCAAATCCACCAATACATTCAGAATCCTCACACATGCCATTTGTTGGAGAGAGGGAGAATTATTATAAAAATTGACGTACAATAACATATTAAAAACTGACAATTTATTGTCAAAATGTATCTGTGATTTGATTGTTTTTAAATCATACAAGTGCAACAGTTCTAGAAACAGAACGGATAATCAGCATTATGTCTAATAATACTTTCTACAGAACTATCAGCAAACCGGTATGCATGCAATACTAATTCCTGAACTTCCATAATTATGTATACTGATTTACAGCACATCCATCAATACATTTGTTATACAAGTTACTTAACATACAATCAACAATTTACGGATCGATTTGGGTCTTCAAGTGCCTACCACTTACCATACACATTCGTTTTTCAGAATTTTCGTAAAAATATCACAAAAAAGAATGATTTGCAGCTAATGTTAATTTTTTGTATATTTGATTTCCTAAAAGTATGATGATGATTTAGTCAAACCTGCATCAATAACACTCGGTAGCATGTAACTCTGATCTTAAAGAAATGTGAGTGTAGAAAGATCGAATATCTTTTAATCAAACATTGAAAATATTAATAAATGGAAAACAAGAAGGACCTACAGCTGTTATTCATTGACACTTAAAGGAAATATTTGTCATTTTAGTATGTATACTTGTTTATAAACAATGTTATATTTGTAAATAAAACAAATTGTTTTGAAGAAAGGACTATGCACAGATTGCAGCAATAATAATTGTGGTCAAATGGGTCTACATGCTGATCTACATAAGCCACGAGCTGGTACCGTAAATACTAAATTCTTTTTGGACACATCAGCTAACAGACCATTCTGTAGTAAGTTGTATGAATTAATACAAGGTTCTATCTGGACACATCGGCTAACAGGCCATTCTGAAGTAATTTGTCAGAATTGTTAACAAAAGTTTAAATTTTTCGAAAAACTAAGGTTTTTCTTATCCCAGGCATAGATTACCTTAGAAGTATTTGACACAACGTTTTGGAATTTTGGATCCTCAATGCTCTTCAACTTTGTACTTGTTTGGCTTTATAAATATTTTGATATGAGCGTCACTGATTAGTCTTATGTAGACGAAACGCGCGTCTGGCGTATTAAATTATAATCCTGGTACCTTTGATAACTATAAACACTAAAAGAACTATCTAGACACATCGGTTAATCGACTATTATGTATAAATTTGTCAGAATTAACACAAATTTTGATAGTTTAAACATATGTTATTGTCCAAAAACATTGACAATAGGATTAGACACAAGTTTTGAAACTTAGAACGTCTTAAATTCTCCATTACATACAAATAATAAATAACCGAACAAAAATGAAATACATAATAATAACATCATAAACAGTATTAATATGAAGACATGAAATTAACAAGAATTTAAACGACATGACTCATCGATTCCTAAAAGTCGAGTTGACCGTAATTTTTTTTATGATAGACCTACCTAATAGGTTATTTTTTTTTATCTTGGAATAAATATTCACTCTAAAGGTAAGTTATTATTGTATTTCAAACAATTAAATTAAATTGTTGTTGTCAACTGATAGGATTTTATAATAAAATCAAATTGATGATCCATGTCTTAGGAAAAAATGAACAATTTCACTCGAAGTCAACAAAAAGTAATTACATTATTATTGGTATATATTTAACCATAATGTCTATAAACTATGAAAAGCGATTGGTCTCTTTAATATAATTCTGCACTTTTATAAAAATTAGCGTGTTTATGTTCATATTAAACAAAGCATTGCCGTACAAATTTTGATGATCTAGATAAATCGGCTAACGGGTCTTTCTGTAGTAAGAATTATAATTGACTCTTAGTACTATCTAGACACATCGGCTAACAGACCACTCGGTTGTTAGTTGTCAGAATTAACACTTAGTAAATAAAATCATCATAAATACCAGGATTACAATATTGTGAAAAGTTAAATAACAAACATAGGTCAAAAGACTGTTTGTACTAAATCTATTTGTAGTCACTTTTGACACCAAAATATATGCTTTTTAAATTATGTCTAATAATTCTAGTAGCACTGGCAATATCGATATCAAATAATCGTTGTTAATGTAAAATTGTCTACACATTGGCAAAGTTAAACGACTAAAATTACAAATACGCTAACTAAAGATACCTTAAATTCTGTAATTATCTATAGCAACAATTCCATATTAACACGACGTTTTAATCTGTAGAAGACGCCTATCTGACAGAATACTTTTTTTGTTTCATATAAAGAAGAAAAATGAAGATCAGAATGCAAAGTACTACAGTAATCAAATTAACATAAACACACCTTTTTATATTCCCCATGATTCTCTCTCTTTTCACATTGATGTAACTAGTTATATGCAAAGTGTTCATTTAGGATACCACTACAAAATACAAGTAACCATTGGCAGTACTTCTAAACTATGGCGAGGTAAACTTTATGCTTCTATGCACGGAACAAATGGAGAGCTCCCAGATACACTTCTGACCAGCAGGTAAGTCCGTAAAGGTAGCTCTATATTATTGTGCACTTCTTGTTCACTTTTGCTTAATTCTAACAGTAACGTGTTTCTACACCTTATGTTCTAAAGAAAACATATTTCAAGTTTTGTTATAAAAAAAAACGTTAAGTTGAAGGTACAACAATCTTTAATTTTAATAAATTGTAAACTTATAAACTTACTTTAAAGGCATACTACGCCATGTTTGAAGATTCCAATCGGTAACTAAAACCACCAGTCGTTGGAAGTGAGGAAACAGACCCAAACAAACGAAAATAAAACAATGAATAAAACACAATAAATTAATCGGACATACGAATTATGCAAATGATACATGATATGTTGTGGTGATGTATAAGTTCCCGTCCACATATATTCTTTGTTTTTGTTAGATGTATTTCTATTTGTATGCATCTGGTGAATTTTTCTAACCGATTTTTATTGTTTGTTCTCAAGTTTACTATTACACCACTGTTCAAGGTTTGCACCTTCAAACAAGTTTCACCCCGCCACACCATGTATGTGCCTGTAATTCAGTTGTTATCGTTTGTTGCTGTGTAGCCTTTCCTTAATTTCTACTAAGATTAGGCCGTGTGTTTTCTACTAAGATTAGGCCGTATGTTTTCTACTATGATTAGGCTTGTGTTTTCTACTTAGATTAGGCCGTGTGTTTTCTACTAAGATTAGGCCGTATGTTTTCTACTAAGATTAGTTCGTATGTTTTCTACTAAGATTAGGCCTGTGTGTTTTCTACTAAGATTAGGCCGTATGTTTTCTACTAAGATAAGGCCGTGTGTTTTCTACTAAGATTAGGCCGTGTGTTTTCTACTAAGATTAGGCCGTATGTTTTCTACTAAGATTAGTTCGTATGTTTTCTACTAAGATTAGGCCCGTGTGTTTTCTACTAAGATTAGGCCGTATGTTTTCTACTAAGATTAGGCCGTGTGTTTTCTACTAAGATTAGGCCGTATGTTTTCTACTAAGATTAGGCCGTGTGTTTTCTACTAAGATTAGGCCGTGTGTTTTCTACTAAGATTAGGCCGTGTGTTTTTTCTACTAAGATTAGGCCGTGTGTTTTCTACTAAGATTAGGCCGTGTGTTTTCTACTAAGATTAGGCCGTGTGTTTTCTACTATAGATTAGGCCGTATGTTTTCTACTAAGAGTAGGCCGTATGTTTTCTACATGTGTTTTCTACTAAGATTAGGCCCGTATGTTTTCTACTAAGATTAGGCCGTGTGTTTTCTACTAAGATTAGGCCGTGTGTTTTCTCTTTTGAATTGGTTTACATTCTGTCATTTCGGGGCCTATTATAGCTGACTATGCGGAATGAGCTTTGATAAATCCTTTTACTTTTGCAGCACTCAGTATTTTGCAGCAGGAGAGAGTTATACGTTCATGACAACCGCACCACATGACGTTGGAGATGTAGATGATGTAGTTGTTCACTGGCACCATGAATCATCCTTATTAAATCCTTTCCAATGGAACCCTTTCGGACTTCGTAGTCCAACGCTGTTAATATCTAAAGTTCATATAGCCCATGCATCAAAACAGTAAGTTTATTTAAATATTTACTAGTCAAATACTAGAACAAGTACAAACAGATAAATGACTTCCAGTTCCCAATCATTTCAGTACCAAATTAGTCCAGATGTTTTATGACCACACACTGTCGCTTCTTTAATCGATAGTCTATATATGATTAGAACCAAAAAGTGCGAAGCTTCATTTTTGTTTACATTTGTAGTCGGATTGTTTGTTAATTTCTTAAGATATATTACTTTCAGTTTAGAACTGAATTCATTTTGTCAAATTTACTTCTCGACCTAGACTAGAATATTGTATAATTTAAAAAAAAAAATTTAATTTGGGTGTAAAAGCGTTGACAAAAGCACGTTCAATTTAAACGCGTAAGTATACGACGAACGCTTACACCTAACAAAACTATAAACTTTTAAAGAAAGCTTTCAACTCTCGTAAAACTTAAATTCTAAAAGGAAACTACGATTCAAATGAAATTTTCTTTGATTTTGTAAATATTTGTACGCATGGTTTAAACGATGTTATGGAGAGAACGTTTTTAATTTATGGAAGTTGCATTTAATTTAAGATATCATACGAACTTATTGTTGTCGTGATAAGATCCTTTTTTTAAATCTTTGTTATATGTAATTATAAACTGATAACCTTCTACAAAAATCATACACTCATTGTTATACATATTCTGAGTGCCGGCAACTGTTATACACTCTCATCTATTTAACAGGTCCACTTTTTGTACACAAGGAAAGGAAGGATCTCTTGCATCTGATACGACTGCACGGTTATATAGGAAATGTTGACGACATGCTTATAGTTAATTGTATAGATAAATAAACTTACATACATCATGCCTTGTCTTGAGATTTCTTTTTGTTCTATTTGTTACAAAAATATGTATTTCCATACTAGACAAAAAAAACATCAAATATACAGTTATCTAAATTGTAACGCCATTTGCGTATATAGTTTAAACATATGTGGCGGTCGAATCAAAATAGTCGAAGGACCAAATAAAAAAATGCTGAAATCAATGGAAACTTAAAATTTCGAAAAGTTGTGACATACATGTAACCATAAGATAAAGGGACACGGAACTTCGTCAATTTTTCGATGTCATTGTCCCGCAAGGTTTACCTGTAAAAGGCTGTTTTGGGAGGCATGTCTTTATTCAAACCTATGTCAACTATTTTCATAACTTATTTAAGAATTGCCTGTTAGAATTGATAAATAATATGACATTGAATAATTTATTCAACAACAATATTGTTAATGTATTATTGTAATATTTAGTTGTTATTAATTCCAATGTCATGAGTTTATGAATTTTGCATTTTCTAAACAAATCATTTAACATAAATGGAGAATGTGTCTATGGGTCACAGATTCCCCCGCTTGTAAATATGAATGAGTCAACTTCCACATATGGATGCAGGATTCCAGTAGGTAAGATTGTTTTGTGATCATAAGCACGCCAGGAATATGGCAGTTGTTATCAAATACTAGTAGCACGTTTCTATGCATGTTGGTGTTTGTTTTTGTTGCAGTTCGGTGTATCTATTGTTCCCTCTGTTTTAGTTTGTAACCCGGATTTGTTTTAGTTTAATGACTATTGAACAGGTTTATAAGACTGTTGCCTTTCGTAAAACCAATGTGATTGGTCCTACTATAGATATTTATCGACTCTCTTGTAACTTAATAAATGCATGGTCATTATCATGACTCTCTTGTATCTTAAAAATGCATAATTATTATCGTGGACTCCCTGGTAACTTTATAATGCATGTTCAATATCAGGAACTTCTTGTTACTTTATAATACATGGTGAATATCATGGATTCCCGTGTATAATTGTAGAAGCATAGCTATACTGGTAAAATATCTGGTAATAACTTATTTTAATTTTCATTCATTCACTGTTAGTCAGGGAAGCATAGAATAATGTCAGAGTCGGGCTACCTTTTGTTGGATTCTGTGTGACTCCCCTCTATGCCTCTTTATTCCAAGTTTATTATATTGTAGGTTCCTTTGTGTTACATTATTTAACTTGAGAAATGAAGTTTTAAAATGAAAAGCATCAGAACCATGTAATATGAGTAATATATAAGCTTCAAATGATTGCACATGGCAGGTTTTTTAATGACACATCTGCTAAACAAAGTCAAATTGTTTATGTCGTTTATTTTATATCTCTTCCTGTGTGACGTTTACATTCTGACGTCATACACGCGAACTACACTAGAGCTGATGTGAGCCTTACCATTCAGTCACAGGACTTCAAATATTTCAATTCTTTATGGGTTGATTTAAAATATATATAAGTAAGCAATGAATGTGGTGGTTTCATTTGAAAGATGTTTTTGTGTGCCTGTTTGTTAAATATTTGTTTGTTTTCGTTCTAATTGAGATTGTGACACGGTGATGACTGCTGTGTCCCTATTTTGACAATTTTACCTATTATGTCTGTTTTTCCACGCATCGTTGTAAATATAATGGAATTTGATGCGACTGTCGTACAAGTAAGAGGTTTAGCGCTATGAATCCAGGTTCAATCCACCATTTTCTGCATTTGAAAATGCCTGTACCAAGTCAGGAATATGACAGTTGTTGTCCATTCGTTTGATGTGTTTTATCAATTTGATTTTGACATTTGATTAGGGACTTTCCGTTTGAATTTTTCAGGGAGTTCAGTATTTTTGTAATTCTACTTTTTATTCCCCTAAAACTAAATTGGAGTAGATGCATCAAACAAATGGGATTCCAAAAGCCATTAACATATTTCTTTACTGTCACCAAGGGGAACATAAAACAATTTGATAAAGGTTGTAACCTTCAAAAACAGAGGTCAATAGTTCCATAAAACGTTTAAACCCACTGCAATTGTTTGCACCTGTCCTTAGTCAGGAATCTGAAGTTCAGTTGTTGTCGTTTGTTGATGTGGTTTATAAGTGTTTCTCGGTTTTTTTTTATATATATCTTTAAGGTTCATTATGTCAACCTTATGACTGTTTATGTCACTACAGTACATCTCATTTGACATTTCAGCACTTAAAAAGTTATATCACAAAAAGTCCGAACGCCGAGGAAAATTCAAAACGAAAAGTCCCTAATTGATTGGCAAAATCGAAAGCTCAAACACATCAAACGAATTGATAACAACTGTCATATTCCTGACTTGGTACATGCATTTGCTTGTGTAGAATATGGTAGATTAAACCTGGTTTTATAACTAGCTAAACCTCTTACTTGTATGACAGTTGCATCTAATGTCATTATATTGACAACGATGTGTGAACAAAACAAACAAATATAACAGGTACAAATATCAAAAATAGGGGCACAGCGGTACGTTGTGTTATAATCTTAATCACTATAAAACGAACAAATATGTAACAAAGAGGCACAAAAAGACATATAGACAAAGCACATTAGCAAAAATGAAAGACAAGAATGATATTTATAAAAAAAAATGACTGGATAGATAATTCTATCATTTATGAATAAATATCAATTTTCCTCATGATTAAATGATTTTAGGATTAACCTTAGTTAAGATATGCTTAATTGTAATATATTGTGTATTAAAATAATTTTAGAATATACTTAAATCAATCTCTATTACCGAGTCTTATTACTATAATGGCCATATTTAAGTACCAAAGGTATTGAACTGATATCGTTTGACTGACTGTCGTACACAGTGAGAGGTTTAATGCTATAAAACCAGGTTTAATCCACCAATTTCTACATTTGAAAATACCTGTACCAAGTCAGGAATATGACAGTTGTTGTCCATTTGTTTTTGATGTGTTTAGTCATTTGATTTTGCCATGTGATTATGGACTTTCCGATTTTATTTTCCTCTGAGTTCAGTATTTTTATGAAAGGAAACATTAAAATAAGCAGTTTTCCAAACAAAAAAATTAACTATTGTGGTATTATAATGCTTTGTACAAAACTTTGAATTTTTCGAGAAACTAAGGATTTTCTTATCCCGGGAATAGATTACCTTAGCCGTATTTGGCACAACTTTTTGGAATTTTGGGTCCTCAATGCTCTTCAACTTTGTACTTGTTTGGCTTTATAACTATTTTGATATGAGCGTCACTGATGCGTCTAATGTAAACGAAACGCGCGTCTGGCGTACAAAATTATAATCCTGGTACCTTTGATAACTATTTGGAGATAAAGAAAGTCAACTCATATTGTCTGACCCTAACCGATTTAATTGCAAATTTCAACAGTACACGAAGTCTATTTTCGTAGAAGGGGCATTGACCCTCTGAGAAAAAGATAACAGTGAAATATCTTTACGTTATTAAAACAAAAGAACCACCTTGAAATACTATCTTAAAGCTTTCCTTTTCACATTGAAACAAAATGCGCATTTTGTTAATTTTGGGTATAAAAGAAGTTGTTGGGTATACACCAACGATTCAGCAAACTAGCAAAATGAATGACAATAATATATCTAGTTACATATCTATTATCCTCTGTTTTTTTTTCTTTCTTTTGTGTGTATAACTAAGACACAGCTATAACTTTGCTCAGCGCATTCAACACAAATGAGGCGCATTATTAATTCTGATTTCAAGTTTATTCTTCACATGTTGGATGAATTAAATACAGGCAACAGTATTATATCGCTGTTCAAAAGTAATAAATCGATTGAGATAAAACAAATCCGGATTACAAACTAACACCGAGGGAAACACATCAACTATAAGAGGAAAACAAACA
This sequence comes from Mytilus edulis, assembly GCF_963676685.1. Classification (NCBI taxonomy): domain Eukaryota; kingdom Metazoa; phylum Mollusca; class Bivalvia; order Mytilida; family Mytilidae; genus Mytilus; species Mytilus edulis. The sequence goes on from NC_092344.1 coordinate 6,835,624, forward strand.
AACAACAGGAACACTGAGGTGAACAAAAATAAACAACCTGCTAATATACATATAAACAAACTTTTTGATAACAACTGCCGTATTCCTGACTTGGTACAGGACATTTAAAGAACAAAATGGTGGTTTGAACCTGGTTTAATGGCTAGCCAAACCTCCCGCTTTATGACAATGTTAAAAAATATCGCTGAAATGACAACACTCTGTCACTGAAATACGGAACAAACTCACGCAAGAACATACATCATAGGTCATTTGACGGTTTTAGTCTTGTTTTCTTATTTGTAGATCTTATTTTGCGGAACAATTTTGATCTAACAATTTCTCACTATCTTTTCTAGGGACAAACTAAATACTAAGATACATTAACAACCGGTTATACATCTGAAAAAATAATTGACTTTCCAACTCAAAATCATGCCATCATGACATAAAAAAAAAGATAACCACACTTTTTTTTTGGTCTCAATTATGTCCATGAATTTGTTTTAACCCAATGTATAAAGTAAAATCACAAAATTACTGAACTCTGAAGGAAATGGAAAGTCACTAAATAAATGGCAAAATCAAATGAATGGAAAACAACTGTCATATTTCTGACTTGGTACAGGCATTTTCTTATGAAGAAAAAGATGGATTAAACTCAGTTTTATAGCTAGCTAAAATTGATCCTACTATACTATATGCATTGAAATTTTAAATAATGTCTGGACTATTACGTCTGTAATTTGTGTCCGACTCGTACTAAAATTAAAACACTACAATACAGGTTTACTTTCCTTTTTATTATAATACAAATAAACATATTCGATATTGCATGGTAAAGGTAAAATTGTAGAAAATGTAAAAATATGAACTATGAAAAAGTATGATAATGATAGTCACTTACAAAAAGATGTCTCTTTCTATTGAACATACAAGATGGTAAAATAATTCTACCCAATTCCAATATATGGGTAAAAATGATTTTAAGAATGCCATTTGTATCTAATTTGCCAATCAGATATAAGAACCTCAAAATGATTTCCTTGGCAATGGCCATGTTAATTTTTGGCAGGACTATTGGAAGCTAACTTATACTTTTTTCAACATTTAAAAAAGTGAATGAGGTAAATAACATTAAATCAAAACCATATGACTAACATTTGGACACTATAAATGTGTGGTTACAGCGAATATATTATATTTGGGTGTTGACTACATGTTCTATTAATAGTAAGTGCTGCTGTGTTAGTTGATCGGTGGGGTCATCAAATACATTTAATGTAGATGCCTTGTTTATTATTAACGCAATAGTTGGTCTTAAGCTGTAAATCTACTTTCAGAAAAAGGAAGCCTTTATGGTTCATAAACAATGACAGCTTAAGAAATTTTCCTTGAGAACTGACTCAGAATATGATATAAACATATAGTATACTTTTTATCAACTTCAATTTCTAAAATTTATAGTTAAAGGTTGAGGATATTTAACATAACTGGATATAAGTATACAGTAATAGTACCATGTCAATACTGGTTAAGTTATGTAGGTGCACAAAAAAAATATGATTATAAGTGTTTTTTAATCTATAGTTATCATGGTCATTTCTATTAATTGATAAAGGCCACAGCAGTATACCACTGTTCAATAGTCATAAATCAATCAAGAGAAAAACAAATCCTGGCTTCAAACCAAACCAAGGCTGTTAGATATACAATAACTGATTTTAATGTAATGGAGGATGAATGGGTAATGTCTGCAATGTGCATGATGAGATGACAAAAGATCATTTAGACCTTTGAAGTAACTGAGCTAAAAAATATTCTCATTAAAAATTATTAACCAAAATTAACTGATGTAACAAATTATATAGAATAAATTTTATCATAGCTCTGAAAAGGTCCAACAATTTACTATTGGCACTTCAATGCAACTAATCAAATGGCACTCAATAATACAACAAAAAGCTCAAAATTACAACACAGAATGATAAATTAATCATCATTAGTTTTAAAATATACAGATATACTTTTTAAAATAGCTAAGAGTCTTAGAATCTTAAATATACAATCTATCTGGAACAAATTTGGCATCATTATGCAGTCATATTTCAAGTCAACCTCTTGTTACCCTGAGAAAACATTGTTAGCCAAGGTTGGAAATCTGCTCTATCACCATATTAGCTCTGTGTTATTAAATATATTATACATTATTGTCCTCAATTTTTTAATTCAAAGTAATAAATTATATCTACATTGTTATGGCAGAAAAGCAACATAGATGAAACAAGATGTATATTTTAATGTTGATAGTCTATCAAGGAGGCCTGAGGGTGAGATGGCAAATTGTCTTTACAATTATTGATGAAAGTTGTCATGGTCTTCTTTATTGTTTTTAAAGTTTGTTTGCATAACATTTAATAAAGTATCTTGTGCTGAGTCAGACAATATATTAAATTATCTCCTTGTATTAACCAATCAAAATCTGGCACTTTAACATGAATTATAATAATTAGTATTAACAAATAAGACTATGAACATTTTAAGCAAATAAGAGCACTTTTGTGACTTAAAGCATATAAATAATTAAAAACTAAACTGCAGCATAAACTAGATATACTTGCAATAGTACCTTTCAACAATGTTAAACATTTATATTAATAACAAAAATAAAAACAAAAACATAAAGATATAAAGAAACAATTGCCTGATGAATATGCTTCATCTTACTCCTGAGCATATGTTTTTGAGCTTGGAACTCTGCTATTTGCAAAAATTGTCTTATGATTGTAAAATGTATTTCTACACCTTCAATGAAAATACATAAAGTATATAAAAAATGGAATATGAAATATATTATGTTATAAAAATATGAAAACATCTAAAATAAAACTGAAAACTATAACTGCCACAACCTCACAATCTAATGGAGAAAACTAAAACTGCCACACAAACTAATGGAAAATAATTGCAACAACAACTCCAGATAAGAGAGAAAACTAAAACTTCCACACAAACTAATGTAAGACATTTTAAGATATCTTTTAACACAGTGATAAAATATGAAACAATTCTTCCTTCTTCAAGAAAGTCATTTAAAATAAAATGTTCTGTTCTCAAAATGGGACTATTTATCAAACTATACAGCATCTATCTGTTTCATGATATCCAAAATTCATTTACATTTATGAGTAAATAAATATAAAATTGCACTTTACACAAAATGAAAGCTGAGATTAAAACAAATCTTGATTTTTATCTGTAGAAAACAATATGACCCCATCATAATTTACATTTTAAACAAGAAAAATCGGCACAAAATGATTGTGAACATAAAGATAGTCCTGCTATTGACTTGATCATACATTTGTTTTTATAATATAACAATTCAATCATTAAAATGATGTCCATGATTTTTTAATTGGATTAACACTTAGGTTTTGAAATTTCATTTAAAATTTAGACCTTACAATCACTGTATCATTTCTTAATAACTCAGTAAAGGTAAATTAATTCTAATATGCATGATTATTAATAACAAATTATTACTACTCTTCAAATTTACCTACACTTATCCTATATTAATAAAATCTAGTGCTACTCTTTGCATCAATAATAAGTCTTGAGCTAAATCAGATATAAGCAGTATTATACTTGCATAAATCTAAACTATATTTTAAGTACATACATTGTAATACAATTATACTGATTGAACTCTGAAATCTTATAATTATAACAAATTTAATTAGAAACTATCTATAAATATTTTGTGTAACTGGCACCTCTTGTAATGCTAACATCCATGTTGTGACAAAATGTATCATCGAATGGAATACAGTTAAAATATTGTATCCATGATCCTTCAGTAATTGGTACGACATAAAACCCAATCATAAGTAAAACAAACATCAGCACAAATAAAGCCAATGATACAACAATAATACGTAATTTAGTCAGTCCTTTCTCTTCAATTTGTATATCCTTTATAAGTACTAATGATAACAAAGCCCCTGATACAAATCCAAATAAATGAGCCCAGTTGTCTAACCATGGCAATAGACCTAATACAAATAGGACCAGTAGCACCAGGCTATAAATAGCTAAGTTAGATTTCAGTCCAGCATTTAAGTATGATTTGTCATCCTTCCTGTTGTTTAGTATATTATAAATGATGTCAACATATACGCAGGCCAAGATACCAAAATGGGCACCGGCTGGTCCAGTCTGAAAGTAAATAATCAAATTACAATGAAAATAAACAAAGGAGTAGGGGCAATAAGGCCCTTATTTGGCCCATATATTACCCCAATTTAAAAAGTTATCACATATATTAATAAATTTGTCCAAACTAGACTAAGCTACAAGGTATTCAGAAAATAAAAACAAATTTCACATTGAACAAGTTACTATGGCAACAAACCATGACTAAATTTGCATATTTTGAAAAAAATCTTGATTTTCCATGTTTTTCATCAAATTTTAAGTATGTTTTAGTTTGGTAAGTATGTGTGCACCCAAGAAACAACTATATATTTGGTGATATTATGTTAATAGTTATAATAAAGCTTCTCTGTAATTATGTTGTTGTTTCTTGCCTGAGCAGGATGTTTCCACAATGGAAATAACGATAGAAAACTGCATAAATTCTGCATTTTCAGCGTTTTTGCAAAAATGGTTCTTATAATGACTAAATTGGGACGTCATCAGATAAAAATCTATGTTTTTCATTTACATTTCTTGACCCAATTCATTTCCAAACATTATGAGCCACTCTGAAACAGTTATCAAACATTTTATTTTCTTGGGCCAAAACCGGGCCTTAATGCCCCATCTCCTTTGATCCACTCATAAATTAAAAAACACCATTTATATCCTGATAAGCATTTGTGAGTTGTTTTGGTGTCTGAAGGTTTGAGCCCATAAAGACAAGGCATGGAACCTATGATTATTAACATTTATATGATAACACACTTTTCTAATTTTTACTACTTTCATATTGTATGACCTTTTGTAAAACATAGCCCTAGTCTAATTTCTTTTCGCGATGTCAGCACTTGGATTACATCTTTTTGTTATACTATGTATTGGTCTTTTGTAGTTACTTATAAAATGGACAGTTCACCCTTTGTGAACCATTTGATTTTGAAACTACTGAAAATATCTATAACACCTATACATGATCAAACTGTTACTTGCTCCTAAATCACATCTGTCTATCTTAACAGCAATTTTGAATCCTTATATTCAAAATAAAAAAACTTTTTTTCTTTTTCATAAGCAGTACAAGAAAGCAACATTCAACAAATATTTACATCAAACAGGACATAAATATACAACTAGAACACAAACTTTAGTTAATGAGTGTTTTACAATTATATTCCATATGTTGCTTGTTTCTGTGGTTATTCAGACACGTCTTTGTATTTTTTATATATACAACTATTATCTAGTATGGCTATAAAACTTCATGTGAACCAACCTTGTTAAAGTAATTCAATAAAATATGTGGTTACAAAAATATAATGCATATAACAACTGAAATCATAAATCAACAATAATGTCTCCATAGTACAGTGAAACCTGTCCAAACCCAACACCCATGGGACTTTGCTTTTTGTTCCGTTTTCACAGGTGTTCGGATTGAAGAGGTAAACGGAAGTCGACACCAAATAATTTTGGAACTTACTGACAAGGGACGTTAGGTGACACAACAGACGACAATTTCTTTTCATGATGATTTAGATGTAAATGTAAAAATCTAGGTTGATGAATATAGACGTATTGTTCCTTTTTTCATATAAATCAAACGCCACTCCGTCAATCACGCTCCTCGTTGTGTAAAGGTATTAATCATTCAATGATGTCCGCGTGGAGCGATTTTGCTTTTTATAATTATTTTCTAATCTGTGAATTCATTGACCAATTCAGATTCTCAGTCTCTGTCAAATCAATTCCGTAGTTGAATCGAGATCGTCATTTTCAATTATCTGCACACATGAGTTCCTGGACTAAACTGGCCACCCGCTGTTTGATACTTTGCCACAAGATAAGAGCGAAACAACAGCAGGGGTCCAGTTTATTCTTGGACTTCATCGTTGATAATTAGCTAACGGAAGTCTTCAGGAGCATCTGAATTATATATATAGGGCCTCTAAAGGGAATCCGGCATCCCGTAAATATAATTCAAAAGTTTTGTTTTGCACGACTTCTTAATCCAGTTTAACACTTTCAAACTATTATTTAATGAAACAGTTTAGCTACTGAATGACAGTTACAAATTTGTGACCGTAAATATTTGAATAATGTGCATTTAATTGATCAAAGGAAAAGTTCCATTTTTGTCCTTTTCGGCGATAGGGCAGCTGACCAGTTTAACTTCTCTTTACAAAAAAATCATTTGATCACTGAATACATAGACACAAACATGCTAATTAGTTTGAAATAATAACTCATCAGTTCATTAAACCTCAAATACCCTCGGGGATACTCTGTCATTATGTGTTTAATTAAATCATGCAAATAATTAAAAATACATTTTTGTTTTGATAAGTATCGATCGATTTTGACATGTAATTTTTAAATACATATTTACTAACGAGCCTTCAAAAAGTGTTTGGAATTTGGTGTTAACAGGGTTCGGCTTTTTCAGGTTAGATTAACGTTAATTGATAGGGAAATTTTGTGGGACTTTGAAAATTGTTCGGTTTAAACTGAAATTCGGTTTTATCAGGGTTAGGTTTACACTGTACACTATTTTCTATTTTCAGTGGACTGAAATTGGCATACAAACTAAAATTTTGCATTCAAATTAGAAAAATCATATTATAGGCATGATAGGGAACATGTGTCCCAAGTTTCAAGTTGGTTGGACTTCAATTTCATCAAAAACTACCTCAAACAAACACTTCAACCTGAAACGGAACAGACGGACGAAAGAATGGACGGACGAACGAACGCACAGACCAGAAAACATAATGCCCCTCTACTATCGTAGGTGGGGCATAAAAACCTTTCTGGATATTTGGCTTTAATTTGATTGTGTGTTTAAACTAACCTCAACATGATAGGGTAACAATGTACAGCTAGCTAAAGTACCTATGGTACCACTACCAACATAAATAAACATAATCCTTAGGGATCCATACAGTTGTTCCACTCTGGCCATAACAATCATTTGGAAGAAGAAACTAATCAACATGTGAAGAAATCTGAAATAATAAAATAAATTTTCTTTTCAATATTTAAATAATCTCCCCTTATGCTTCTCAAAATATGTAAAACTTAGTTACCGGTATCTCAAATACTTTACAGAGAAATCTACAATGCACATATGTTTTAAAAGCAGTATCCTAGTCAGCCACAAATAGAGAGACAGCTCCATTCTTCTCTAGTATTCATACCCTATGCATTTTAGTCTCAGAAAGAGAAACAAAAATTGTACTTCTAATTGCAAAAACAAATCATTTTAAATACTGACGGTACTGTAATGATTGATGGAATATCGAAAAAATTTTCTCAAATATTTTTTTCTGTATTTGAATAGCAAAGAGATCATTGCTGCTACGTTCTTTTTCTTTGTATGTTTAATATCATTGACTACCTTGTTATTTAATAATGCATGGTCACATATCAAGTCCTTGGTAAATTTTCAGAAGCATTTATAATTTGAGGTAATATATTAAGGAAATACATACCCAGCATGAAGTAGATTAGATGCCCAAACTCTAGAAAACTGATCTGGTCGGTCAGCATAAACAAATGGTATCATACCACACACCTCTTCAAAACAATTCACCTATAAAAATTAAATTCTCAAGTAAAAAAAATATGGAATATATTTTTACTACTGTGGATTCATTATTATTTGTTGGATACCAACTTTCTTGGATTTCGTTAGTACAGGAAAACCACAAAGTTAAATGTTCAACGAATGACGAATTTTCTATAGGTTTTTATGCAGACTTCATCAAAACCACGAAATTAAATATCCACGAATATGCAAGTTTTCCTTCATCCACGAAAAATTGGTTACCACGAAAATTGGCAATCATACCACATCTTTATATTTCTAAAGTGATTGTTTATTTATATTCTTTCCTTTCAAAAGTTATGAACTCATAAATAAAATGAACACATAAATGATGTATTACCTTTCACCATTTTTATAAATTCAGTTTGAAAGGATCAAAACTAAATATGTGATATCTTAACAATGTTTATATTAAACTGTATACACACCAATAAAGCATACACTGAAGGTCAAAGTCCGCCCATACTTTTGGGATAATGCTTTTCTTCCCTAGATGCATCTTTATTCCAGGAAATTTTATATTTATTTTTTTTACGTACAAAACATTTATAGAATTCTACATTAGAAAAGATAAAAAGAACCTCTTTAAACTTGTTCCATACCTGAGAACACAGGAAAGCTTCGTCATGGTAGTATCCTCTGAGGAAGTCACAATGTTCTCTCGTTGTTATCATACATTCTCCTTGTATACCATGACAACATGGCCGCCCTAACATATCACATGTCATGTGTCTGTCAGTTTGATTAATGATTCCAGAACGATTGTACCCTGGTTTTCTTGTGTCTAAACATAACTGAAAAAAGACAAGTTAATTCAATCCCAAAGCATAAAAGATCAAATTTTATTAACAAATCTATTATTGATAGAAAAAAGTTCAACATAAGTTAGTCATGAATACTGTCTCATTTAAAAATAACTTTTTATTGAAGAAAATTTGAATGTTTACATCATACTGAATGCAAAATTGCAGAATAGAAATGAAAGATATTGATGAGGAAAGTTTGATCTAAAATAAAATGTAATATATATGTTTCTATATAGAAATTCATTAGAATCACCAATATAAAGTGTGTGTAATTTGGCAAGAGGTCAACTTACTGGCCATTCTGTCATATCATTCTTATTCCATTCAAATGGTGGAATGGAGGATGGTTTCTTACAGTATCTGTAACATAAACAAAGTCACATGTAAAGAAACACAAATTCAAAGAAGATTGCAACAGTGTAGCCAATAATCAGTGCTAATTTATAACTCATATTCAAATTAAAGAACCTTTGAGAGCACGCTCACATACCCCACGCCCCAACGCCCCCACATTGACACCAGACAAACAAAATCTCACCAGATTCCTAAGTTCAAAGACTCATAACTCTAAAATAACGCTAAAAAAGTCAACTGCTAAAAAAATTCTTGTGGATATGCATATTAACATGTTATGTACTCATTAACTTCATAACTCCTAGAAAAAAAATCAATAGTAATTTCCTGTCGATATGCACTTCTACATACTATGTCCTTCTGATATACAAAATTTCATGAAATTCTGTTGTGTGGTTTCAGAGATTGCGATGAAAATCTGTTGCAGAAGTATGTTTTGACCAAAATACTAAGTTAATCATGTTAATGGGTATACATGTAACTCCTAAAAAAAAAAGAATCGTAATTTACTGTCGATATGCTCATCATCAGAGGAGTTGCAATGACAAGAAAAGGACTAACATACTGTCAGACTGATGGACGGATGGACTGGTCAAAAACATGATACTCTCCGAAACTTTGTTGTGTGGGGTATAATAATTAATCTGATATATTTTATTAACCTCCGATGAAATTTTGAAAGTTTAACCCTTATTCCACATTAAAGATTAACTTCTCTCACAATTTTGTGTAATAATATTCTACTGTGCATATGTGTTCCATATGAAAATCATTATCCTACAACTGTCCTCCAAATATATTAATATTCTGAATAAAATAATATATAGATAGCATTCAAAGATCAGATCCTTCTTGAAATGAACAAGCATTCTGTGAGTATTGCATGGCAATACATAGTCCCCTACTGGATAAAAATTCCTTGTATTGGAACAAAATTATATCTTTATTTTTTACTTGTCATGGTGTAAACTATACAACAAATATCAAGTTAATATCTTCAAGCATCACAAAAAAAATTGTAGAAAACTGATTTGCCGGACTGACGGATGGACAGACAGACAGACAGAGTGCAAACCTAAATTCCCCTTTGACATCGAAGTAAGCAGACTAACCAGATGCTCCGCAGGGCGCAGCTTTATACAACTGCAGAGGTTGAACCCTGAACAGTTGAGGCAAGTATGGACACAACATTCAAGATACAGCTCTGAATTTGGATTGTGATTAAATAGTTGACATAGCATAGGTTTCTGACACAGAATGAATGTGGTCTAATGAACTTACATATTTATTTTTTTTGCTTTTGAGCAATTCACTTTGCTGTTGAATATTTATCCCCTCTAAAGAAAACATTTGAAGAAATTTTCTTTTTAATTTCTGAAATGAGAAAAATTGTAAACCCCCCCCCCCCCCCTTTTCTCCAATTTGTTTTCACCTCCCCTTTCCCTTATTCCAAAAATAATCTCAATTCAAATTTCGAATGGAGTTTGCAACAATAACTACTCATTTAAATACATCATAAAATTTAAAATATAAAATGACATCCAGTCAAGGTTATAATTAATATTAATTAATAGCACCTTCTAAAAAAAATACAGCTGTAGTCTTACCATCTGAAGATAACAGTATTCTTTAAATGGAATTGGGATTACCTCCCTTACACTGCTTTTAAATTGTCAAAATTGCCAGAAAACCCCTTGTTTTTTAGCCTTTTTGCCCCTATTTACGAAATGATTTGAGCTATTACCCCCCCCCCCCCCCCCCCTAAAAACAATCCCTTTGTTGTATGGAAACTTGTGGTATAATTTCAGAGATTTACAAACTTTAACACAAGTTATTGACTAAAAACTACAAAAATGCTTATTTGGGCCCCTTTTTTTGACCCCAACTTTTTGAAACCCCCCTTGGAGCAAGAACCCAAAAACTCGATTCCAGCCTCTCCTTTCTAGTAAGAAACCTTGTATAATTTCAGAGAGATCCATACACTTAAACACAAGTTATTGTCTGTAAACTAGAAAAATGCTTCTTTTTTACCCTTTTATGGTCCCTAATTCCTACATGTTCGGGGAAATTAATCCCACACTGAACCCCAGCCTTCCCTTTGTCATATGGAAGCTTGTGGTACAATGTCAGAGAGATCCATACAGTTAAACACAAGTTATTGTTTCTGGAAACTAGAAACATGCTTGTTTTGGCCCCTTAATTCCTAGACTGTTTGCCCAATTACCATTAAAACAAATCCCAACCTTCTACTTATGGTACTAAACATTGTGGTACAATTTCAGAGCAACTGAAATACTTATACACAACTTATTGTCCTGAAATTAGATAAATGCTTGTTTTTGGCTCCTTTGGGCCCCTTATTCCTAAACCTTCGGGACCATAACACCCAAAATCAATCCCAACTTTCATTTAGTGGTATTGAACCTTCTGGTAAAATTTTATAGATATCCATTCACTAAAACTAAAGTTATTGTCTGGAAACTAAATGTGTCCTCGGACGACGACGACGACATCATAGCATTATACAACGCAAAAATTTGTTTGCGGTCATATAAAAACTAAATTGATGAATTACAGATATATAAGGCACAGAACACCATATCTGTATGACAGTCGCAAGAAACAGCAAGCAGTAATCGATAGAATTCATTCAATAAAACTGCTTAATGGTTTTTAACAAATGCACTGTTCCTTTTACTAGCTTTGACAACTTATAAATCAAGAGTATATGTTAAGTAAAGTAAAGAATGATTCAAACATTAACTTACTTTGGATCTTGTCCACAAACAGCACCAGATGTAAATCCTAAACTCGATGGTTTTGTTTTATTCCACTTGACAAAAGTTGATATCAAATTCTGTAATCATAAAACCATATATTAAGTCATAATATTTGTTAAGCAGAAAATCATAACAATGTAAACAACATTCCTAATATCTGACTTGTCAATTAGGAACTTTTAATAAAGTCACAAAACAGCAAAGGGGAAGATTTCTGCTCCAGTCAAACTGTTTTATGGTTTATAACTGATTCTCAAGTTTGAACAATGTCCTGATACTAACAATACAAAAAGATTATAGAGATTAAACATGTCCTGTAAGAATCCAGAGTTTTTACATGTCATGGCAGATTCTAGAATATTAAAGAGTTTAAACATGATCTGATACTTACACTACATTGAGATTCTACTGTTTGAACACATCCAGCCCCATCGTCCCTCACACAACACCCTGATGTTCTTTCCTCTTCTCTATCTGCTTTTAATACTTTGACAAGATTCGGGTCTTTTCTCATACATGGAGAGTACTTGGCACCAAGATGGATCAAGTCATCCTAAAAATGAAGTAATATATATTTTTCTAACACCCCCAGATTTTTTTACACTTTTCACATTTACATGTATCAGAAAATAAGGTTTTACTTCCTCAGGCAAGGTTGACCTAACATAAATTTGTCATTAATTATAGATCTGTTTTGGTCATACGGCCCTTCAAATGTTTTGGTTCAGCTTTGAGGGTTCCTGATGAAGAAAAATCCAGAAAAGCACATCAGACGCATGAAATTCAGAGAGTGTTGTTTCCCAAGATTTTCAATTTTCAAATATATATTTACTAAAGAGATTCTGTTGAAAAATAAATAATTGATATTTATGTTGTCTCAAAAAGGTAGAAGATGTACCTGTCTTGGTCCTAGCCATATGTTTCCAAACTCTGACTTTCTAACCAGCTCAATGGATAAAGATGGTTTCAAAACCTGAAAATTGAAGACAATGCTATTTTATTTGTATTTATGCTGCAAATTTGAGAAGTACAAAATGCGTAGGTCATGTATTTTTATGTGATATACAGTCATTGACCATACACTGCCATGTCTACAACTTCTTAATTTGTAATGATTTGTAATTACTTCCATGAGACAGTCTCAGACAAAAATTCTCAGTATTTATCCTACAAACATAACACACGAATTATCATTCTTGTTATTTGTTGATAATTATAAAATGGTGAAAAGTCTCCTTCAACACCCAAATATATATCTCCACATACGTTTTAATTCTATCTCATTTAACAGTAAACTATCATGGTTGTGAATTTATTTTGATCAAACAGTCATCTCATTTGAGACCTTCCAAACAAAATATCTCTTAATCTTACCAGTTGTTCATCTTCGACTTTACTATAGTGAGGTCTAGCAAATCCATACACTGCTACAGCTGCTATCATTATTACCACTTGTACAAAGGTGATGAAGTAAGAAAAATACGGTCTGAAACATAAAATGTTATATAATTGAACATTTTATCAAAATGAAAATAAACAAGTTCTAATATTTTACTACATATTGTCTATCATCATGATCATGGAAGTAAAAAACATCTGCAGTAATTTGATAATAAGTGGAATTTCACATCCAGCTTTTACAGTAGTATTCTTTATAAAGTCTTTACAAACAAAACAATAAAGTTAGTGGGGAAACCGAAAATTAAGCAACTGTTTCCTTAATAAAAGGTACATGACATGACAGTGTCCCCATCAAAATTCAAAAGAGATCTGCGTTTTGTGGTAATAACCATTGTGTAAAAGTTTCAAACCCTTTGGTTGAGTCAAAGTAAAGTAAGAGGATATTTTAGAGAATGGAAACTAATTTTTGGACACGATACCAATGGACAGCTTGACAAGGGTAAAACTTCATGCCCGTTTTACAGCGAGGGCATAAAAAAACTTTTGTCATTTGGTCTCTTCTGGAGAGTTGTCTTATTGGCAATCATGCCACATTTTCTTATTATTATATTAACATCATGTTTGAATTTCAAAACAACAAGACTATTTTAGTATAACTATGACATAATCCATTTTTGTTTCAAAGCTATATTAGTGTTGAATTTTGTGAAAAAAATATATCTTTAAATGAACTTCTTTATTTCAGTATACATGGTATACATGGTATAAGCTGAATTTATTTTCAAACAAATAATAATACAAACCGTTTATCCAAACTTCCTTCTTTTTTATTCTGTTTACATATTTTACAACAAAAGAAATCCTTGGCACTGTCACATAATTGGTCAAAAACTGCCTCTCTTTTCTTCGTCTGTAGAGCAGGGATTGGTTTAACTTCACGTCTTATAAAAACAGGGATTCTAGCCATTCCAGGTCTACCTGATACATGTATTCTTTCTGGATTACTTGGCCTGATCACAGTCAAGGGAATATCGGGACCAACATCAACTCTGAAATTGACACAATTAAAACTGTGCATCTTATTTCAAGAAAAAGTTTAAACAAACAAAAGTTTTTAAAACAATCCTGAAAACTGTTTAACTTAAAAATAACATATGATAATAATTTAACTACATACATGTTGATAGTCAATGATCTTAATATTGTATGTTCTTTATTTGTAGATTATTGAATGTATCATCTAGATCAAGAATTGTGTTTCTTTCAAAGAACAAATCCCTGTTTATTCTAGAATAAGACTAACAATTGCCTAGTACATTGTATATCACATGTATCGTGCACAGCCTTGCCACTTTCTTCTCTGAAGATATTATTTCTTAATCTTGTATGAATTATTAAAATGGGAACATAATGAGTTCTTGAAATATCTGGATTACATCTTAAAGTTAAATGTTATTATCATATATCATCAGTATTTTCTAAACCAAGTTCAAATACTCTTTAATAGTACATGTATGTGTAGCTGAGCTGCTATAATTTTAACAAAACTGAAACTATAATTCTATGTTACATAAAATAAGATATTTATGTCAAAGCTGATGAGTTTTGTTTACAGTTTCATTCATATATAAGTGATCATCCAAAAAAAACATGCATTCTGGATGGATAGAGAGAGCATTACCATGTTTTGTCTTATTAACAAATTTTTACCATGTGTGAAAAAAATCCAAGATACCAGAAATACTTTATGATGCCAGAAATATTCATACAAAGAGAAACACACAATCACTTTTCAGAAAACTTCATCTTTCAATTTTATGTGTTCACTTAAATTTTGTCTAAAATGATTTTTTCTAGACATCAATCCAAAGCTGAAGAATAAATTCTGTGATTATAGCATCATTAGTAGTTTCAAATAAAAAAAACCTTAAAAATCAAAGAGTCCTCTTATTTCACTAAGTGTTTGAAGAATGTACATAGGAAGCAAAGAGTCTTTAGTTTTTTCTTTTGTAGAACTTACAGTTAACTCTTATTTTGCATACATGTGTGGGTTGGTTTTTTTTTCAACCAAAAACAAGATCTTTGAAAAATTTGAAACCTTTCATTTTCTAAAAAAAGATATAGAATTCTTTGATATTTAACCCTGCATAATTTAACCATGCTTATGTTTTTCTTTTATTGTACAGTGTATTATAAAAGTATATAAAAGAATATTGAGAGCATTTCCAGTTTTGCATATGTCAGAGATTATTTACAAGCAGATTATCAGCCTTATAGAAATACACAATAAATCTAAAGTAAACAATTGTTAATATTTGCAATCTCAGAGACAACAAATATAAATGTTGGTCCGAGAACACAATTAATTCGTAGTGCATTTCTTTTAGAACATAAATGAAAATAAAAAAAATCCCACCTG
Organism: Mytilus edulis; assembly: GCF_963676685.1. Lineage (NCBI taxonomy): Eukaryota > Metazoa > Mollusca > Bivalvia > Mytilida > Mytilidae > Mytilus > Mytilus edulis. The sequence goes on from NC_092344.1 coordinate 6,851,170, forward strand.
CGCTTTCTCAAAGAAACTTTTACAGTGTGTTGTACTACTTTTGGGACAAATTATATCAAATTTATAGAAAAATTCATCGCCTCTAACTCAAAATATGGACAATTTTATGTTTAGGGCGTCTTGAAATCTTTTGACAGCTTCCGAAGTGCTCATTTTCAACCTTTTTCAGCTGGACCAAATCACTACTTTCCTTTAAAATTCTGGACCCAAATTTTTTTACAGTGTAATTTCATCCCCCTCCTTGCAATTTGAGGCATTGAACATGGAGAAATAAATTTGGAAGGGGTATAAAAATTAATGGCAAGTAACCAACCCTCAACACTAGGGACTATATTTGTGGACAACGAAAATCAAGGGACGACAATGGTGATCTCGGACCTAATAGGGTAGAAAGAGTTGACAAATCTTAAAAAAACTTGGTATGAACAAAGTTTAATGTATTATAACACTGCTTACAAAGTTTCATGTCAATAGGATGTATATTGTAGACATTAAATTAAGTTCTATACTCATCTTTGCGTGTAAAATTTTGACGTTAAAATTGAAAAATTTCAACTATCAACATTTGGGGCTTTGAAAATTAAAATATTGCAAAAAAATACTTTTTAAATGCCTTAATATATAACTTATCATGTACTAAAAGCAATAGAGTACTCATTTGATTTATCAGACTTGGCATAATTATTCAAAAGTCAAATTTATATGAGCCTGCCCCTAAAAATTTAGGTTTTTCAATGAAGGGGAGCCTTACATGAAGATGTAATATTTTCCAGCAATTTTAAATTTGTGAAGCTTTTTGGTTATAAATAATCCTTACATATGTATTTAAAGTACTTTAAATGGAAAGAAAAGTTACAAATAACATATCATATTAGTTTAAAAGGGTCTTAGGCCAAGTAAGACTGGAAAAAATTTAGGGTCAATTTAGGCCTTGCCACATATTTACATTAAAAAGTGCATGTTGAGGCTATAAGAAATAAAAATTTGTGTCTTTTTTATCATTTCTATACTCATGTGACATGATACAACAAATCTGAACACAAAAAGACTCTTGCAATTAACTTTTCTTACAAGCAGTATGGGCTGAAACAAAGATTTTTGCCTTTTTAGGGAAAAACTTGCATGCAATTTATTCTCAACAGGCTTATATTTAAACCACTTGCTATCCTACAGAAGAAAAGAAATATATTATGTGAAATGAAACAGGTACAATAGACATTGTAAAGTGCATTTGATACAAATTTAGTGAGGTCTCTAATATGGACATCAAATTTTATATACCAAGTTCCCCACTATTGACTGCATCCGAACAAGGCGTTAGACAAGGGTCATTTATACAACACATTTTGCACATTTTATCTGAGATAAATTTCTTTTCTGTAGATTCAGAGTTCATAAATAAGTAAAAGAAGCAGATAAAGGCATAGAAACACAAATATTGACACATTAAAACCTGTCAGATAGAAAGTCAGGATGCCATTTATGCATCAATATTGAAAAAGTTATAAAATGCCTATTTTGACAATAAAATGCCAAAATTGGTCGTTTTTGCAGAAATTCTATAAAATAAAAGTTTAAATCCTTTAGTTTCATGCTATTTGACAAGTTGACACCATCAAATCATTAAGGGAAGTTGCCAGAGTACAAATTCTATATTTACAGATTTCACCTCTTAGGTCCGAGAACACAATTAATTCGTAGTGCATTTCTTTTAGAACATAAATGAAAATAAAAAAAATCCCACCTGCGCTTTCTCAAAGAAACTTTTACAGTGTGTTGTACTACTTTTGGGACAAATTATATCAAATTTATAGAAAACTTCATCGCCTCTAACTCAAAATATGGACAATTTTATGTTTAGGGCGTCTTGAAATCTTTTGACAGCTTCCGAAGTGCTCATTTTCAACCTTTTTCAGCTGGACCAAATCACTACTTTCCTTTAAAATTCTGGACCCAAATTTTTTTACAGTGTAATTTCATCCCCCTCCTTGCAATTTGAGGCATTGAACATGGAGAAATAAATTTGGAAGGGGTATAAAAATTAATGGCAAGTAACCAACCCTCAACACTAGGGACTATATTTGTGGACAACGAAAATCAAGGGACGACAATGGTGATCTCGGACCTGTTATACATGTAAAGTTAATAAAATTATTTTATGATAGCTTCTAAAGAAATGTATTTTTAATATAACTGCTATTTTATGTATTTAATTCAAAGCTTAAAAAACATTGGAACAATGCAGTTCTTAAATAACATGCTTGGAGACAAATTCATTTCAAGACAACTATAATATATCTCATGCAATTCAATTCATAATGTCAGATATATTTTAATCTAGATTCTTTGCATCAGAAGTTCAAATAATATATGCATTTACCTGGGTGGCAATATGGTTTCTTGAACCCTAGAAATGTTTGGACACTCAATTGATTATACCAATAAAAATATAAAACATGGTGAGGGGGGAACTATATTAAATCTAGAAAAATAAGTATTACACCACAGAAATAGGTTTGTAATCAAACTTCAAAGTCATCATTTTAAAAAAAACTTTTACAACTATAGTTCCTGATGGACTTATGACTGTTTGTCTTCTTCTAGAAAAACTGTTTTAGTTCTCTATCTAAAATAATATAAATCAAAATTCCAAAAACTGAAACTGGATTTTCCTAATCTAACAAGTCACAAATCTATCTACCCTTTACAACACTGACAAGCTTGATATAAACAATAAGCAACAAAAGAACATCTATCAAAATATATATAATGATGTTAAATGGTATAACTGTGTAAAGATGTTATATATTAGTTGATCTATGAAACGAATGTGCATAAATTCTACCAATACTATCATTACAGGCCAATTGTATCCCTTAGTGTGGGGAAACATTGGTTTTTATTTATTTTTTAATGGTTGGTTGATTGATTGTTGTTTAAAGCCACTTCTAGCACTATTGTGCATTTTTGTGATTGTCAGTTTTCATTGGTGGAGGAAGCTGGACAGTCCTGAGAGAACCACCAACCTTCTTGTAGGAACACTTACAATCCTAGTCAATTAACTAATTTTTGTGTGTTTTATGTAAACTTTGTGAAACAGTATCCTGTAATATTTATATAAAGTGTGACATTTCTATATAAGATATAGATTTGTAATATACAGTTTTGTGTGATCTACTTACACTGAAGATGTGTACCTGATTAGTAATAAAATTGAGAATGGAAATATATGAGGAATGTGTCAAAGAGACAACAACCCGACCAAAGAGCAGATAACAGCTGATTAGGCCACCAATGGGTCTTCAACGCCAGAGGCAGGTGCAAAAATGCGGCAGGGTTAAACATGTTTTGTGAGATCTCAATCCTCCCCTATACCTCTAGCTAATGTAGAATAAAGAAACACACGGCAATATGCACAGTAAAACTCAGTTTAAAAGAAGTAAGAACAAAATAAATCCAACCAAACTAATTCATGTTTTATATGGGAGAACTGTAAACATTATACAGTTATATTTAGTTTGCAAATATTACATCCTCCTATCAAAACTAATCAACTCGACACTGAACATGGAAAGTTAATGACAAAATAGCAATTGGATAGAGACAACATAAATCCTTTGAAATTCATGTGCGCAGTTACAAAATACCTGCCTTAAAAATTTCAAGTCACTATCTAAGATAATAAAATTAGGAGATGACATTTATTTGTTTAAAGCTCTGACGTCATCAATTGGTGATTCAATGGTCACAAATAGAGTTTACTGTCAACACCTTAGCAAAGCCAGTAAACAGGGTTTTGTAACCATCAAATCACCAAATGATGCCATTGAATCTTAAATACAATATATCGTTATCTCAGTTCTAATGAAACAAAAACAATGTCAAACCATATATTTTAAATCTGTCATATGTTGTCTGGGCTAGCATGTATGTTTTCATAGCATCATATATTTTTGAATTGATGCCATGAAAATACACCTCCTGTATGAATATCATACTGAGAGACTGTTGTGCTCTATATTATTTCTATACAAATGCAAGTCATGATTTTGCCAAAATTGATGTAATTTCATGTCAATGTAATCGATTAAAGAGTATATTTTAAACCACAACTTAAATATTTTCTAAAATAAAAAGAAACAAGTCTTATGATTCTCCAAATCAAATATAGTTGATTTTTTTGGCCCCAAAACAGTCTTCTTTTATTTATAACAGACTATATGTTGATGTATTTCAGCTTCCAATTGTTAAACATAAACTTCCATTTTTAACTATGTGAAATTTGTTATTGCAAACCACCTTCAGTTTACACTTCAAATGGTATGAAACTTGCAAGAATATCGTTTTAGAAAATTATTACTTTAGCCCACTCAGATAACAACTGGTAGGATAAGTTGATACAACATCTAAGATACAGGACCCTCACGATATTTTCTGCTATACACTCACCTGAAACCAGTTTAAGACAGCATGCAGACATAGACCCAAGTAAACCAGCAACAGAATGTAGGCAAACCACATAATTATATATAGTACTGTATGACATTGAATGTTTGCTGTAATTAGTAATTTAATACAAATACATTGTCCATCTATAGCTGACCACCATTTACATGGTGTAGTATGAAAATCAGGAGATGACGAGGAGATCAAGAGTTATACTGAAATGTTAATGACTTATAGGTTGTACTTTTTAAATACAACTGCTTCACAAGCCATACCTCTTTTGGGAGATATATATATCAATAGATATTTTGTGTTGATACATACTGGTTCCCCAATATGATATCTATGTTTTATCTCATAGACATAAGTTGGGAATGTTACCAGTATCAAAACACATAGATTTGGGAAATATTGAATTCTGAGGAAGACCCAAAATGAAGGCAGGAGTAGTACGGAATTTTAGTATAAGTTTAAACTCTTAGAACTTCAAAACTTTCAATAAAATAGTAGTTCCTTTCAAGGATATAATTTTTAACAAAACTTCATTTTATAAGTGGCACAGTTTTTGTCGAAAAGGCAGTTTCCAGAGGAAATTGCATTATCTATAACCTACAGGTATTTTTCTCACATTTGTTTGTGAATTGAGCCAATTACACATCTATTCAGTTGTAATGACTGGAACTTTTATTGGTATTGAAACAGTAAGTTTTTACATTAATTATGATTTACTTTACATTAATAGACTACTTAGAATTTGTTGACAATAAAAGTCAAGTTTAATGTTATTTTAATGTTATTTAGAAATTAAAAGTATTCAGACTCTGAATAACATCTTTCTTTGTGTTTTTATAGAAGCAACAGTATTAAAATCTGTGTGTGATATATGCCAAATTGAACATTATTCAAGTTTATTTTCAAAATTCAAATTTGATTTTGTTTTTAAGGCAAACAAATATACTTATCACTTTATTGACCAGAACATGTCACTGCAAATAGCATATGTTGCCAAAGAAGACCCTTTATATGAACCAAATTCTGAATTCATGAGAAAGGGATGAAGGACACTTAACTGCAATATCCTGCATCTCTTCATAATATCTCTTTGTTGAAATATCAAACATGCAACTATTAGTGGAACTTTCAAATAACACAGAAGGACTTAATGCTCTTTCTCTGTTCATAATATTATCATGATTCTTCCATTGAAATTATTTCAGATTGTAATGTTTTCTTACATAAGTTCTTATAAAAAAGAAGATGTGGTATGATTGCCAATGAGACAAATCTTCACAAGAGAATTGTCTGAATATTGATTTGGGTATGCTTAGCAGAGCACAATACAACTCCATAATGTTTCCATGAGCTATTGCTTTAAACAATGGCAGTGAAAGAAAAAATAGAATGAAAAATCAGAAAGCAAAAAAAAAAGTATGAAGCAAACTAAAGAAATTACTTAAAGTTTGTAAACAGAAATATGTATTTTTTTCTAGATTAATAACTCATGTTTTTGTTCTTGGGTAAGTGGTTAGTCTAGACTTGCTCCTACAAGTGGCTGAATGATTAGATCAGTGATAAGTCCACAAACCCAAGTTAAAGCAAAATGACAACATAAACTTCCATTTAACATGATGCAATATGTCTTACCTAATTTTTCTAGTATCAAGTCTGTAACATAAAGGGTCTTTGTCAAAATTTGTAAAGACTGTGTTGGTAAAATTATACACATGCAATACAGAATTACAGATATCTATCACCATCTTTGCATTTATATCAAAACTTAAGAGATCTTTATTTATAATCTTCATTTTTCCAATTGGAATTTAAACCCGGGTATAAGCACTTTAAATTGAAATTACTGAAAATCCTTAGTAAAACAGTTCTTTTTACAATCAGAAAAACAAAAAGTTAAAAAAAACCTTATCCCCTATTAACAGTAGAGATTTATAAAGCAATTACTGAGAATCCAAACACAAAGATGACCCCAAGTATAGAAAGGATTCTAGTGGGCTGCCTATTTACTGATCATTTATTGATAATTAAATTTGCTGATAGATAAGTTCACTGTCATCAAACATCTTTTACTCTTTTTTCTTTTTTTTTAAATAAGTTCCAGTTCATTAAAATTAAAATTTTCATTCCTTTCAATCATAACTGGTTATTGATAAATAAAAGAAACTCAAACGGTGACACCCTGCATGCATCTTCCTCAATCTGTTTATTTAAAAAATATATCAGAAAATAAAGTCTTTTACAGCTGACTATGCAGTATGGGCTTTGCTCATTGTTGAAGGCCGTACAGTGACCTTATAGTAATCGATTTCTTTGTCATATGGTCTCTTGTGGATAATTGTTTCATTGGCAATTATACCACATCTTCTTTTTTATATTAAAAATTGATAAGTAATTTCAACGTCTTCAAATCCAACAAACTGATTCAATCATTTCACTGCTTAATTTCATTTTGAATTTCAGAAAGGTTTGCAATATAAAGGAATAAGCCAGACACAGAAACATAGAGGAATATGGTCCAGCTGTATAAATCATCACAAGAAACAATTTTATAACAACAATTCAAACATCTGGTCCATCACTTTTCAGCTTTCCGAATCTAGAAGTTGCAATAATTGTAGTGCTAATAAAATCACCACTTGAAATGTAGAATTCCTCTAGGAAATTTGGAAGTAGGTGTCTATGCCCTCCCACCATATAACTCATAACTGTCCATTCCCAAATATTCTCCTGCCAGAAAAGGTAGCATTTCACTTTTTATAGGCCAGGCATGACAAACAGTGTCAAGAAGGCTATAAAATTCACACCTGGTTACAGGTATAACAAAATGTTACAAATTTTTTATAACGAAACAATGAAACAATGAAACATGCACCATTCCTATAACAGCTAGCTGATGATAAACACCATATAATAATTCACATAAATATACATCACTCCTTTTATATATTGTGTAACATATTGTATGTTGGTATGTTTTATATAATTCATTTTCATTCTTTATAATTCTATTTATAAAGCCATGACAGCAGCAATCAATATTTACCGACGACAAGTTGTTAACTGATCTGAAGAATAAGATTGTCTTTGTTGCATCAAAATAATTAAATGATTTTTATCTATTGTTCCATTAATTGTCTTGAAAATTTAATCACTGCAAATTTACCAGGTCAAATGTACATGTAGATTGAAATGATCATGTGACTATTGACAGTATTGTCATTAGTTTTGGTCAATATACATCCTAGACAAGACCCATTTTGTCACCCATGCGCAGTACAGATACTGAGTCAATATATTCTATTTTTTTACGAAGATTGATTGGTGTTCTCATCCAGGGTGCACTAAGATAACCACTGAACTTTCCTTATGAAAACTGACATTCCTTGTGAATTAGGATTGGAGTCAAATGCTACAGCCATGTGTGAGACTAGAGCTCACAACCTCAGTGTTTACAGGCTATTGATACATTAGTTGAACTTAAGACCCATTCCAATATGCCAAAGGCCATAAAACAAACTAGCAAAGAGTCAATCCTTTATTGTCTTTCATGACAGCACAAAATAAAACAATTTTTATCCATAGATAATATATTTATGCATGAATAAATTGAAATATGAGATCAATTAAAAGAATTTAATTTATAATTTAAACATGAACAATAAATCAAAAGTATATGTTTGACATATTCCATAACATTCAGATATAAAATAAACAAATATTGCCTATTAGATTTGATTCCACTAATAGTGTGAACTAATAGACAAATATATAGGCAATATCTCAATAAAAAAAGCTAAAAAAAAAGGCCAAAAAATTAACAAGTATCATATGCAAAAGGTGTATAGAGCCTAAGCAAAAGATTTAAAAAGCCTACAAGGAAAACAAGTACAAAAAAGTTGTACTTTTGTCAAGCCCTTCGAATCTATTATATTAATAAAATTCTGCTGAGAGAACAAAATGGAAGTCTACGTCATGTTAATTCCATTCAACAAGCTGTTTTTGTCTGAAAGTAGTTGCTTTAATTAATCTTACTGAATATTTTCCCAATAGGATCCTTTGAAAAGCAATTCCTCAGTTGACTCAGAATGGAATTGAGATCAATATCAATATAGGCTAAGTTCCACTAAAAATTATTCTCATAAATTATTGTTTCCCATTGTTTATGGTGAAGTCATGATTAAACATTGGTATCAACATTAAAAATGGTGATTAAACATTGGTATCAACATTAAAAATGGTGATTAAACATTGGTTTCGACATTAAAAATGGACTCTACTTTCTCCTAAAGAAGCTTCATGTTTATCTTTAAATGAGACAATATGTAGGGCTATGTTCTCATGTAAAGATTACACTGGATTTATGAAAGTTTTTTTTAACAAAGTAAAGACTCCTACTGTTGTGTATGTAGACATGTTATGTGTAAGATGGCTGAATTTTTTGACAAACTGGACAATTAGTAATGCAATAATTGTATCAGTAAGTATGCAAACATATTCTACATATAACATCATAGCTCCCAATACCCTGTGTTAAACAAAACCTAAAGAATGTATAAAAACATATCACAAGATTTAACATGTACTATAACAATAAATATGGCAACCAACAGTGAAAATGATTTCTTAAGTTTTTTCACTTGTTCTATTTTCAGTTTACAGAAATGTTTTACAGAGCATGTTATCTGTGCTATAAATATAACGTAAACAGCCTTACTCATCATGTTCTTCTTCTTCTTCTTCTCTATGACGTGACATGGGCATATCTACTTCATCAAAGTTCTTCTCTCCTCTTCCCTTCTCACCTACTTCTCTCGGACGTTCCATAGCCATGTCCATGTGACTTTCTCCTTTACCATTCCTTTCTTCAGGGGTTTCATCTTTCCTGATTTCATCATAAAACAAATCTTCTTTTAACTGTAAAAATAAAACTCAATAAATAAAATCATATTTTAGGATTTCATCAATCTAAATTTACCATAATGTAATGCAAATGCTTTTTTATTTCATATCCACTCGTTTTTCACATTGAAGGAAAATGTCTAGCTCAACTTTTCAAGTGATAAATATTCAAAGTGTTATCATATATGAAGTGAAAATTGATAGATTTTAATGCCATTTTAAACCCTCGCTTTTGGGCTATTTCTTGGCAGCCAGTTTTTATTGATAAAGGAAGCCGGAGTGCTGGAGAAAACCACTGACCTTAGATAAGAAAACTGACAATCCTAGCCAATTAAGATTGTCAGGGGTCAAATTTACATGTAAGCTTTTTTTGTGTACAGGCCAGACGGACCAGTGGACTGAAAAAATTTTTAATGCTTTCTTTTATATATTTAAGACAAGAAAAAGAGAGAGTCTTGATCCTGATTTTGATAAAGGCTTTGATAATCTCAATGATTTTCTAATAACTTTCCCTGCCTTTGATTCCTCTGGTGGTTTTCTCTCCTTTATTCCTGTAGATTTTTAATGCTGTTTTTATTGTTCATGAGCAAGCACAAACGAGTACAGAATCTAAATTAAAATTTGAAGATCCGTTACAAAACTACATTTCATATAAAGGTCTGTGATTGTAAATTATCCACACTGTCTTCACGCTTAACTCTATCCTACAGCCATGGCTAGTAAAATTGCTGTCGTCTTGTGAAAGTCTTCTCTACAAGCCAACAGAATTCAACTAAAAATTTGTTAAAATTCAGCTTTGGGCTTGTGGATTCAAATATTTGGTGTGAAGACTGTTCACATGTCATATACTTTATAACTTATACTATTCATTACATTGCAATCGACTATATAATTTAACCATTCATGATCCTTTTCCCAGGACATTTGACAATAACATTTCCTTTTTTCAATTTCATAAACTTTATTCCCATCTTCCCTTTGAATGTCACTTATTTTATTTTTTTGTACGACAGATTATAACTCCTTCCAAAAATTTCCATATTTTGTGTTGTTGTGAAGGACGCTAACCCCAGATATAACATGTATAAATTAACTTGACCATTTGTAATACATAGTACCCCTCATGGTTTAATTGTTTTCGCAGGTAAACGTTAAATTGTAAACAAACTAAGATTGTGATACAATAAATGATTTTTATTGAAAAATTTCTACTGGTCTACAGCTGACAAAATCTACTGGTCCGATGTATTTCAACTGGTCTCAGACCACCAGACCAACGCTAATTTAGACACCTGAGTCAAGTACACCCCAACAAGCGGGGTTTGAGCTCACAACCTCAGTGTTGACTGGCTGGTGATTACAGTAGTAACTACTTAGACCACTCAGCCAGGTGACCACTTCACCTAGAGGAAGTGAAGATGAATAAGTGCAAAAAAATTGGTGGAACAGACAGGCAGACAAATAAGGTCATTGCAATATACCATGTATGAGTGGAATCACAATTATTACCTTGGTTACATCAGCAGGTGACGGTTCAGGATACTTCTCTTTGTTATTTAGATCAGCTGGTGCAAAACTTCTCATTTTCTCTTCTACATTTTGCTTTCCACTTTTATTTTTTGCTCCCTGAAACATATATATATATATATATATATAGAGAGAGAGAGAGAGAGAGAGAGAGAGAGAGAGAGAGAGAGAGAGAGAGAGAGAGAGAGAGAGAGAGCAAATAAAAAATTTTGGTAAAGAAATCCTTAACATTTTTTAGGACTGTAATCAGCCATTTTAGTTACTGAAATTGAAGAGGGAGTCCGCATTTTTTTTTAAACTGATAATTTACCTAATCCATATTATAATATATATGCAATTTATATTAAAAAGTCCATTTACTGAGAAATATCAAAAGAAATGACTCATTACCATGATTACAATTTTTGATTTCTTTTCATACTATTAACTGGAATTAACTAGATTGCCCTTGTTTTTAATGGTTTGAAAAAAGTGAAAAAGTCAGCAGGGAATAAGCTTATACAATATAATCTACAAAACATAACGGGTTATTTGTTTAGACTCCTGCATGTGTTTTTGTTTTTTGAACTGCAAAATATATATTTTGGACATATGTTCAGCTCCATATTATTTCTTAGTATGTTTGAGTCAAAACTGTCAATTTTTTTTATTAAGTTTTTGTAACCTTACCACAGCTTTTCCAACAATCTGAAATAAAGACTCCCTCTTCCTTGGTTTACACTCTTTTCTGCCAACACAGCTTTTTCTTCCAAAATCCACTTCATCTCCTTGGCATTTCAGATCTGTTCTATAGCATTTTTCTCTTCTTTGTCTGTATCTTTCTTTGGTCCCCTCATCAATTTCACCAACACCCAAAAAACGTGCAACACTAAAATAAATATTGAATTTCATGAAATCCTTTTTTGATTTGTAATACCCAAAATAATATTATCAATCATTGTTGAAAGACAAATGAAATAGCTTTTGTCAAAAACCAATTCAAAATGAATATGATTGAAAATCCAGACCAGACAATAAACATGATAAATTAATTTGCTTCATATCTTGCACAGAAAAAACAACTTACTGACTTATGAACATGATGAATAACAATGAGTTTGGGCTTCTTTAACATTAAACATGTTAAATATTATGGTTAGTTCGTCTGTTTTTAAGGTAAAGATGGGTGATGGTAATTGATATGGTCTGCTGTACTGTGCAGTATTTTTTAAGGTAAAGATGGGTGATGGTAAGTGATATGGTCTGCTGTACTGTGCAGTATTTTTTAAGGTAAAGATGGGTGATGGTAAGTGATATGATCTGCTGTACTGTGCAGTATTTTTTAAGGTAAAGATGGGTGATGGTAAGTGATATGGTCTGGTGTACTGTGCAGTATTTTTTAAGGTAAAGATGGGTGATGGTAAGTGATATGATCTGCTGTACTGTGCAGTATTTTTTAAGGTAAAGATGGGTGATGGTAAGTGATATGGTCTGGTGTACTGTGCAGTATTTTTTAAGGTAAAGATGGGTGATGGTAAGTGATATGATCTGCTGTACTGTGCAGTATTTTTTAAGGTAAAGATGGGTGATGGTAAGTTATATGGTCTGCTGTACTGTGCAGTATTTTTTAAGGTAAAGATGGGTGATGGTAAGTGATATGGTCTGGTGTACTGTGCAGTATTTTTTAAGGTAAAGATGGGTGATGGTAAGTGATATGGTCTGGTGTACTGTGCAGTATTTTTTAAGGTAAAGATGGGTGATGGTAAGGGATATGGTCTGGTGTACTGTGCAGTATTTTTTAAGGTAAAGATGGGTGATGGTAAGTGATATGGTCTGCTGTACTGTGCAGAATTTTTTAAGGTAAAGATGGGTGATGGTAAGTGATATGGTTTTGTGTACTGTGCAGTATTTTTTAAGGTAAAGATGGGTGATGGTAAGTGATATGGTCTGGTGTACTGTGCAGTATTTTTTAAGGTAAAGATGGGTGATGGTAAGTGATATGGTCTGGTGTACTGTGCAGTATTTTTTAAGGTAAAGATGGGTGATGGTAAGTGATATGGTCTGGTGTACTGTGCAGTATTTTTTAAGGTAAAGATGGGTGATGGTAAGTGATATGGTTTGGTGTACTGTGCAGTATTTTTTAAGGTAAAGATGGGTGATGGTAAGTGATATGGTCTGCTGTACTGTGCAGTATTTTTTAAGGTAAAGATGGGTGATGGTAAGTGATATGGTCTGGTGTACTGTGCAGTATTTTTTAAGGTAAAGATGGGTGATGGTAAGTGATATGGTCTGCTGTACTGTGCAGTATTTTTTAAGGTAAAGATGGGTGATGGTAAGTGATATGGTCTGCTGTACTGTGCAGTATTTTTTAAGGTAAAGATGGGTGATGGTAAGTGATATGGTTTTGAGTACTGTGCAGTATTTTTTAAGGTAAAGATGGGTGATGGTAAGTGATATATGGTCTGGTGTTCTGTGCAGTATTTTTTAAGGTAAAGATGGGTGATGGTAAGTGATATGGTCTGGTGTACTGTGCAGTATTTTTTAAGGTAAAGATGGGTGATGGTAAGTGATATGGTCTGGTGTACTGTGCAGTATTTTTTAAGGTAAAGATGGGTGATGGTAAGTGATATGGTCTGGTGTACTGTGCAGTATTTTTTAAGGTAAAGAAGGGTGATGGTAAGTGATATGGTCTGCTGTACTGTGCAGTATTTTTTAAGGTAAAGATGGGTGATGGTAAGTGATATGGTCTGGTGTACTGTGCAGTATTTTTTAAGGTAAAGATGGGTGATGGTAAGTGATATGGTTTTGTGTACTGTGGAGTATTTTTTAAGGTAAAGATGGGTGATGGTAAGTGATATGGTCTGGTGTACTGTGCAGTATTTTTTAAGGTAAAGATGGGTGATGGTAAGTGATATGGTCTGCTATACTGTGCAGTTTTTTTTAAGGTAAAGATGGGTGATGGTAAGTGATATGGTTTTGTGTACTGTGCAGTATTTTTTAAGGTAAAGATGGGTGATGGTAAGTGATATGGTCTGGTGTACTGTGCAGTATTTTTTAAGGTAAAGATGGGTGATGGTAAGTGATATGGTCTGGTGTACTGTGCAGTATTTTTTAAGGTAAAGATGGGTGATGGTAAGTGATATGGTCTGGTGTACTATGCAGTATTTTTTAAGGTAAAGATGGGTGATGGTAAGTGATATGGTCTGCTGTACTGTGCAGTATTTTTTAAGGTAAAGATGGGTGATGTAAGTGATATGGTCTGGTGTACTGTGCAGTATTTTTTAAGGTAAAGATGGGTGATGGTAAGTAGTATGGTCTGGTGTACTGTGCAGTATTTTTTAAGGTAAAGATGGGTGATGGTAAGTTATATGGTCTGGTGTACTGTGCAGTATTTTTTAAGGTAAAGATTGGTGATAGCGAATACAAGCGGATTCCAGTTAGTGTTTGTCATTCAATATGTTTCAACTTGGATTTACACATTACTTGTTGGGGATTTTTGACATAAAGCTAGCGGTTGAATAAAATAAACATCTCTGTCATGAATAATAAAGATGAAAATGAATTTTGTGATCATTTGGGAATTTTAAATTGGGAAAAATGTAGGGTATTTGCCGTTGGGAATGCAGTGATATTGTTGGCTTTTTTCAAAACTACCCCTACCCTTTTTTATTGGGAAAATATGCGTCATTTTCATCAAATTGGGAAATTTATAATAAACCACAAATTTGACTGAAACTTCAATTTACAGACCACTCTTCTCAACCCCTACTTTGAAATAAGACCCCTTTTTGTCAGTGATTATACATAAATAGACCCTCAAATCTGCACATATAGTCATTTTAGGTATGGAAAATGTTTAAATGAGCATTTTTCAGTTTGTATTCTTGCACAATTACTACTGAGACTGCACTGTTTGGGAAGAAAATTGTTTTTTTGGGAACAATTTTAAGCCATTTTTTTTCAAATTGGGATTCTTCTCCAGGGGAAAAAGCCTTTATTCTCCACTAATTTAAGGCAACTAATATCACTGGAATTTTTCGGACCCTTTGGAATGCTAGAAAAATCCATGTGGTGTTAACTTAACTCATCAGCTCTAAAACAATCAATTTGGTGCAAAAAATTAAGGTACTCATGGACAAAGAGGACTTACCTTTGCATCTTTGGCTTAGAACTTTAAGTTATCAAAGGTTTTGCTCCAATTTTAACCTGAAATGTAAAAAAAACCTGTAAAATTGTCTCTTTAGAATGTACATGTATATACATATCTGACATGTATATTATGTTTTACAACAACAGCAGGAACGAAAAAAATGCCACCATTTAACTTTCATACATGTATATCTAGCTGATGCTAGGTCTTAAAAGTTTTCAAACTGCAGATGTTAGTCTGTACTCAGAGTAGTTTTTGAGGTGTAAATACAGCCATTTTTGTACATTTGTTAAGATGAAACCTGCGGCTTTTGTTATAACTGAAATTGTATTGAGTTGTCTTCCTTTAATAACACTGAGTAATCAAAATTATTTTTCAAGTGCAACTGTTCATCCTATTAGGATAACAATATAATCAATACATTTCTTACAGTGAACTATATATATATATATATTTTTTTTTTTATCTTACAGCAATAATTTTACTAAAATAAACCGAAACTAACTAACATGGCTAGGCTAATGTTAGTCCAAATAATTATGACGTCTTGAAAGGCTATTATAATTTTTTCTTTGACGCCTTGTTGATGTAAGGCGTCAAAGAAAAAAATTATAATAGCCTTTCAAGACGTCATAATTATTTGGACTAGGCTAATGTCAGTAATGAGGCTACACCTACATTTGTGTCAGATTTTGCCAAATCCTAGAACTTTAACAAGGAATTCGGCATATGCAATTCTTTTTCTCCAATTATTCTGTTCACCATTTAAGAACAGGAATACGAAAAACGTTTACTGCAAATATGCTTGGCTAAATAATGTTCGTCAACTTTCGGTTTACCATTTTTGGCAACTTTGCTTTCAGGGGTGCGCTTTTTCAAACAGCTTTTTGGAGCATCGTGAAACCATGCACTTCCATCGTCTATTTACATTTTAACAATGGTATTACTTGAGACAAAATATAAAAAATAGTTGTAGAAAATAAAAAAATATAAATTATGTATAAGAAATAGAAAATAAAAAGCAAAGAAAGTATCCATTAATTATACTTTGAAAAAAACACACCCCTAGGTTCGATATAACTAAGAACCAAAACTATCACTGTAAAAAGCAACAACTTACCATAACACAATTTAATTTTAATTTGTTTTAATATTGTTATGATTTGTTATTTTATGTTATCTATACCTTCTGAAACCTTTGTCAAAAAAAGAAAAAAAGAATTATGATACAATTGGCGCAATTGAAATCGTGGGGGAATCTGTACTGATAAGAGGGGGCAAGGGGGTCCCCATAACAGCAAAACAGTGAATTGATTTGATGGAAAACAGCAAGGATTTGTATAGTAAATAGAAAATTTTAAATAAGTTATAGTATGGTTGTTGATTTTTTCTGAACGAAATTACTAGTTTCTGTTTTTGATATAGGGATATTTTTAATCTAGGGCATTTGAGGGATCAATTGTTAATGATTTCGGTTTTTTTATTTAATTTTTGAAAATAGTGCAGCCAGTGACAATTTAATTATTATCAATTTGATTTTTAGATTTTTTTTCTTCTGAAAAGCAATATATCAGATCAGTTGAGACAGGACATGTAACTGAAACACGCATGCCAGTTATGGTTCTTCTGATAATAGAAATTGCCTCAAGTGACAATTCTGATGGTATAATAGAATTTGCACCTAGTGAAAATTTGGATGACACCAAGTGAAACACCAATCATGCCTCTTATGTGAAATTATAGAATATGGAAAATTTGGGTACAGCATGGTAGAAGCTGTAGGATTTTAAAAAGGGTATTTATCGAAAAATTTAACTGAAGACACATCTTTATTTGCAACAATGGTTTCAAAGCTTCAATTTTCGCCATGTGAAGCAGTTAAAAAACTGGTGGCCAGGGTTGTCTTTCATGTAAATGAAAAGAGAGGGAGTAGCACTTATAATATAAATGCTAAAAGAAAAAGATGTTGTATAATTTCAAAAGCCATAATTCAAACCCATGCCACTTAGTAATGTAAAATAATTCAAAGGAGAAAACTAACTGCCTAATTTATCCACAAAATAGTGAACGAGAAACTTAGTAACACAGTAACAAACTACAACCACTGAATCCAGGCTCCTGACTTGGAAGTAGGCACATGCAGAATGTGATTGCGTCAACGTTAGCATGCTAGTTGGTGTCCAATCCTCCCCTAATCAGAGACAGTGGTGTAACAGTACACCATAAAGATTATTATGTGGTCATTGAATAAAAATAATCTATAGGGTGTACCAATGCTTTTTGTATAACAAAATCCATACTATAAGTTATTGTACAAATAATAAGTGAATTATAATTTGTACAAAATGCTACATGTTCACAGACAATGGAATTTAATACAAAGTATAATACTAATATATACTGGAATGGTCCTGGGTCCAATTGATTTTAATATGTTTATGTGATGTATGTTACTGAAATTCTTCTGCAAATACAGGGCCACCCGATATTACCAGTAGAAAGACCCCAATAGATATACATTGTAAGAAGATGTGGTAAGCGTGCCAATGAGACTATCATCCATTCAAATCACAATTTTCAATTATCTTCAAATTCTACGGAAGATTGGCTGTCAAATTGCTAACATTCCAGTTTTCAATAACAGTTAACAGCAAATACGTTCTCACAATAACAGATAACAAAATAGATAATAGTCCTATAACAGCTAACAAAGAATAAGTCAATAACAGATAACAGTAAATATATTTTCAGAATAACAGATAACAAAGAATTAAAATGCCCCATAATAAACCCCTTGCCCCCCCTCATATAAAAGGCATGAAGATGGAATTGATTGCATATTAACTGAAGTATAATGTCGGAAAGGGTCGTAATATGCAGTCACAGAAATAAATATTTGATAAGTAAATCTAAACTTGTGCAACTTTACGACAGATCCATCCATTGGATCACCAGTGAAGGTGATACACGGCTAAAATAAAATTGAGAGTGGAAATGGGGAATGTGTCAAAGAGACGACAACGAGGCCAAAGAGCGGAAAACAGCCAAAGGGCACCAATTGGTCTTCAGTACGGTGTGAAAATCCCGCACAAGGAGGTGTGCTCCAACTGGCCCCTTAAGCTGGGGTCACACATTCACGATTTTTACTGCCGTCCTTGACAGGACCATTCCCGATTAAAATTTGTCAAAAGTCTGATCAAGATCCTGTGAATCGTGGATGGAAATTCGATTTGTATCTTTCGCCAGGTAAAATTCGACCGAGTCTGTCACGACTGCGTCCCGATTCTACCGAATGCAATCCGACAGAGATCAGATAGTGACAAGACAGTGAACCGACGCTGACGGAAGTTATCCGTTCGAAAACTGTCGGCATAATCGGGATGATCAGGTACTGTCGGAACGTAATCCTATCACGGTCCGCTCTATCGCACTTGCAAACGGCTTTGTCTGGTCTCAGTCGTATTGTATTCTGTTATTGTCGGGACTTGTCCAGATCATTCCCGTTCCACAGGACACCGTCCCGAATACACAGAACATTGTTAGGAATTCGATCCGATACAGCAGAATCTGTCACGACATAGGCACGATTGTAATCCGACTAGACAAAATCGGCTGAGTTTCCCAGAATGTTACGGGACGCACCTAACTGTCGGGGTGCTTTGCCGAACTATTCGGACCCTTCCCGACCAGTAGGAATCTGTTACGAACTAAAACGACTGCGTTCAGACAATAATAGGACATTCCAGATAATTGAGGATACTAATCCGACTTTTTCACTTTTCGTGTCGTATCGCTGTCTGATCTCAAACGGGAGCAATAATCGGCAATGTGTGAACCCCGCATTAACAAAAATGTGTATTAGTTCAGTGGTAAACTCTGAAATATATAAAAGAAACTAAAAATTAAAAATCATACAAGACTAACAAAGGCCAGATCGAGGCTCCTATTAAACTTGTGATAGGCGCAGAAATGCGGCTGGGTTAAACATGTTTTTTTTTACATCTCAACCCTCCCCTATCCCTCTAGCCAATGTAGAAAAAAACCAAACACACACCAATACGCACAGTAAAACTCAGTTTAAAAGAGTCCGTTGTCAGAAAAGGTAACAAAAGAAACTTAACAAAATGACCATGATACATGAACTACCAAAGGACTATACTAGCAATTACTGACATGCCAGCTCCAGACCTCAATTAAACTGATTGAAAAAGTGTGTCTTCATCATATGAATATCAACCACAATCCCTCTCGTCAGGGGTTTAGTATCATACCATCATAAAATTCATATTGCGTGGAACATAACAACACATATTATATTCATAATTAATCTAAATCAGTAAAATAAATAATGTTAACTCTGTAAACACCGAATGTAGTATTTTGATTGGTTGTTTTCTGAGACTGAGTACGATAATCGTGCTCGAAATTTGTATAACCACAAGATCAGCTCCTACTAGACTTTTTATAATGTCACCAGTGTCTGAGCAGAAAATTGATGAACCAGGGGTATGTCAAAGAACATGTCGTCCTTTTCTAAAATAAAGTTCATCGGAAGGTACCAAGACCTTAATTGTTGATAAATATTCCGTATCAACTTCACAAATAATGCACGATGGTTTGAAGAATAGATTCTGCGTAATGACGTTGTTTATTATCTTAATAACGTGTTATAATATTCTTTCATTTGTCTTTATTATTATTTTTACTGTTTAGTCTGCTTTTGGTGATATCCAATTGACGCGACTCTGTACTTATGCATCCTGTCTATTGTGTTTATGTTCTATAATGTTTCTATTCTTATCTTTCAATTTTGCTAATGTGCTTTGTCTATATGACTTTTTGTGTTTCTTTGATACATATGACGTGGCTCTGTACTTATACATCCCGCCATTGTATATTGATCTATGGTAAATATAACATTATTTGCAATGTCCTATGCGACTATCATACAAGTAAGAGGTTTAGCGCTATAAAACCAGCTTCAAGTCCACCATTTTCTACATTTGAAAATGCCTGTACCTAGTCAGTAACATGACAGTTGATATCCATTCGTTTGATGTGTTTGAGCCTTTAATAGACAATAGACAATATTTATTAAATTACATTCAATGGTTATGGCATACAGTATTGAGACAAAAGACTAACAATAGTTAAATTGACTATAACTATATTAGAGTGACAATAGTATTCCCATGTGATTAGGGACTTTCCGTTTTGAAGTTTCCTCGGAGTTCAGTATATTTGAGATTTTACTTTTTAACATACTTTGGACTCAAAAATTAATCTAGATATTCGAAACATAACCATTTAGATTGTATGTATAGCTATTCTGTACTTCCCAGATTTTCCAGATTTCCCTAGAAAACCAACTTCAGAATATATTTTATATCTGTGTTGCAAAAAAAAATGCCCGCGTCCACATGCACTTGTTTCAGAAATCTGTTATTTATATACTTTAAATAAAGTCATATAAAACGAGTGACCGGTGAAAAATAATGTTATTCCTATTCTTAAACCAATGCATACAAACATCATAACTTAGTCTTCTGTGTATGATTTTATCATTTTTTTCGCATAAATTTCGTATAATCGCCAATTTTTTTTTCAATCGGTCAGTGTTGTCGTGAAAATATGGTAGGTAATTAAAGTTCGTGTTTTGAAGCCGTTTAACGATTGTCACCTGTTTGTCAAAAAGCATGGAAATTGAGCACGTGTTTACATTCACACAGTGTAGATACTATTCTGTACGCTTTCCGGAAGTCGCGATTTTCGAAGCGAGAACTTTTTGGATCACATTTTAAATTTGATGGGTATACTGAATTAAACGGTAAGTTGATTATCTGTACATTGCTTAATGATTAATTCAGCCGACATTGATATTCTCAAATGGTTTAGAATTAAATTCCGCACATTCATTATTCGTATCTTTGCCTTAATCAAGAGATTTCCAAGTGCATGACTAAGAAAAATCAGTCGGCGAACATAAAAACAATCTTTTTACCCTCCTAGTGTACAAATTAACGTGAAAACCTGACTTAATTAACCAAAATGAAGTACATTTCAAGTGGTGGTAAACGTTTCAACCAGATCTTTGAAGCCAGAAATAAGAAAATTACACTTGTTTGAATTTCTCACTGTACGATCAGTCTCGCTTGTATATTTTAAAACTGTATGATCAGTCTTTATGTCACTGTATTCTAGTGGTGATTTCAAAGTTATTTACGATACATTAGAAGGTGGCATTTTTCTAAATAACACAAATATATTTCAATACATTCACATCCTGAAAACTTATTAAACATGTTTTAGCTTGATAGGGTGTACTCGACTTACTACATTAAGTATAAGGATGTTTAAATGTTGCTAAAATAAGAGGAAGGTTTTGATATATACTAGTATATAAGTTTCAGAAATGTCCTCCGTTATTCTTAAAATTGTACAAACACACAGATTTAGTTGTTATATAAAAATGCATGTATTTACACACATTTGAGGCCGTACTGTAGCCTATAATTGATCACAGTTCCTTCACTTTGTTTAAGATGTAGAGCTGTCTCTTTGACACTCAATTGTACACCACTTTGTCAAGCGGGGGGTTATAGTGATAAAGAATTCCGTCTTTCTGTTCGTCCGTTGGACCGGTACAATATGTTTCGCCGGTTTTGTAAGCGCATCTCCTCATAAACCACTTAATATACATTGGGGGTTCCGGCCATTTTTAAATGGAGAGGGGGTCCAATCCAGGAGAAAAGGGGATTCCAAATGTATGTTCCTATACAAATGCATTGATAGTTAAAAAAGGGTTTCAAACTGCCGGATCCCCTTTTTTTGAATCCGTTACGGATATAACTATTAATTAATATAATTCGGTTTCCTTATCATAAATGACAATGACTGTATTGTGCACCGTCTATTTCGAATTTTAGTAAAAATCTTTTATGGGGTTACTTTATAAAAGATACGGACTTGAACAATGCATTATATGGCGGCATCCATCAGGTATTTCCAACACCTCCTAAACCAATCATTAAAGTTTTCTGAAATTGCTCCATTTTTACTCGATTAATGCATTATGGACCTTCTATTTCTGTAAACTTACCAAAATTATATCACATGAATTATCCCCCTACGCAAAGCTGTCTTAATCTATTTTTTTGTTATTTTAAAAGAGACAAGCTTGATTTATGTTATCATCAATTGGTGAACGGCGGACGGTGACCGTGTAAATAATCTTTAAAAATGTAATAGCTAATTCTAATGCAACAACGTTTGTAACGTTCATTGATTGGATAACGTCATTTATCTACATGGCATCGATTGGCAATTGATGCTATGGGACGTACGCGCAAGCGCAGACGGTATATGACAGATTTTAAATTCATGTTTTAACGTTGTTTTCTGTCAGTTTCATTAGAATGGAGATAAAAATATTGTATGTTAAGCTCCGACGGCATCAATTGGGGATTAATTGATGGTCGCAAATACCCGTTTACTGTCTCCGCTAACGCGTCGCCAGTAAACTTAATTTGCGACCATCAAATCCCCAATTACTGCCGTCGGAGCTTAAAACACAATAAAATTGAGAATGGAAATGGGGAATGTGTCAAAGAGACAACAACCCGACCAAATAAAAAAACAACAGCAGAGGGTCACCAACAGGTCTTCAATGTAGCGAGAAATTCCCGCACCTCGAGGCGTCCTTCAGCTGGCCCCTAAACAAATATATACTAGTCCAGTGATAATGAACGCCATACTAATTTCCAAATTGTACACAAGAAACTAAAATTAAAATAATACAAGACTAACAAAGGCCAGAGACTCCTGACTTGGGACAGGCGCAAAAATGCGGCGGGGTTAAACATGTTTGTGAGATCTCAACCCTCCCCCTATACCTCTAACCAATGTAGAAAAGTAAACGCATAAATATACGCACATTAAAATTCAGTTCAAGAGAAGTCCGAGTCTGATGTCAGAAGATGTAACCAAAGAAAATAAACAAAATGACAATAATACATAAATACAGTTATCTCCTAAACAGATAACTGTAACGATACACTATTACAAAGCCCACAAGCGAATCATGTATTACTTTTTAGGCATTTGATTTTAAATAAGACTGATGGAACAAAAATACAATTATTTTGCCGTCTAAAAAATTCATCGGAAATATATTTGTATTGTCTGATGAAAGTAATTACACGTTAAAGATCCCTGGATAGTTCATAATATCACATATACACGTATATATACCTTCAAATTGCTGTTGTTTTTTCTTCGAAATCACGACTGGTCATACAGTCAAAGAATCTGAAATCGCTTCTAGAATACAGTCAGTTCTAGACTGATCGTACAGTAATTTATTTTGGGATCCTCAAGAAAAACATATTTTTTATGGGAAATACGAATATTCTACTTAAATACGAAAAGAATATTGAAACAGTATATATTTAACTGTAAACTGATGCAAATATTTGCAATAAAAGATTATTTGCTTTGTACTACGAGAGCAAAATTGTCCATCGATTTCACTTTTTTCTACCAAGTTGATGTGATGCACACGTATATTTTATATTCTAATGCATTTTTTTGTTACAGTTACTCATATTTATGATGCTATATATACCTTGAAGATGTTCAAAGCACTTTGTAGATATAGGAGTAAACAAATGATGAGAAAAGTTACCGTTAATAGTATCTACACTGTGATTCAGATAAAAGTTTATTTTAAGGACCTCCTGCGTATTGCGATCACTGGAGTTTTACGAGATGGGTCACACTGAGGTCACTTTGCATACGGAAAATATGTCGGGGAATTGCTTCCTTGAATTAAAATAAAGTAAACTTCTAAATATATATGAACAAATTAAAGAATTTTCTTCAGAAAAAAATATATGTACATAAGTTTTATAACTAAAACTATCCATTGAGTTATAAAAAACATATGCTTTTTTTTTTTAATTTGAGGTTTCTTATGACTTTAATGTATAAAATGTAAAAAAAATATCTGAGACAAGTGCATGTGCCCGCGTCCTATAAAACCAAACTATATGAATACGTAAGATATTAAACATACATAAAATTGCACTTAAGCCATTGAAACCTTAAGCCAGATGCAAAATCTGAAGATCAGTTCAAATCCATCCATAGTCTTTATAGATTATCAGAACTATCATTACATTACGAAAACCTACACATTGTCACTATACATTAGGTACAAAATGGCTAAATGTCAAGAATTTAGTTTATACATATAAAGGGATGGCTATATATGGTGTACTTGACGTGGCTCGGTACTTTTGCTTCCCGTCACTGCTTTGTTTTTATTCAGTATCTTTCATTTTTGCTGCTGTGCTTTGTACGTGTGATTTTTTGTGCTTTTTGTACATATATATCGTGGCTCTGTACTTTTAAATATTCCGCCATAATGTTATTGGTCTATTATAATGCCAATATGTTATTGTTGTATTATGATTTGGAAAATACTTTGAACGACAAAATTATTTTATATAGGCACTGGCTACGGTTACATGGAAATGTAACAAATTGAATAATAAAAATATTATTGTCACATTGGAGACTATTTGCCGGAATGCAAAGTTGTGTGATTAATTACAAATGTAACAATAATTACTGAGGCTACGGTTACATTACGTTATTGTTACATGAAAAACAGCAATGTACGCTAGATTGATTAAACTTAAATCTTCTATAGTTGTATTGCTTCATTCTTTCATATGTACTAAACAATACTTGTAATTTAATACTGATAAATAATAAAATATTATTATTCAACAAATGGTGTACAACTTGAATAGTTTTACTACGTATTAATGGTTTTGATGTTCTTAAAGATACTACTCAAGATTAGGAGTGTGACTGTCAAAGCCGAAAAATATAGTTCAATGGTTTCACTTTTTTAAAGTATTTAACTGCACACCTACTCTTATTACTGTCATTATACTTTGGACCAATTTTGTTTATGGTGAAAAAAAATAAAACTTTGGATGCGTTTTAAACGAAACTGAAACAATATCAAGACATACATTTCATACAGCTTTATAACTTGACGCATGTTGATAATCAAAAGCAAAGTTTGCTAACTGTAACTTAAATACTAAGAAATTATGTATGTACACGTATCCGTGGAGGACGTAATTTCGTTCATCAAAAATGTGTCGGACTTTAAAAACAACTTACTGGGTTTGTAGAAATTGTCATTGTAAATAAAAAATTACAGTAAATAAATTTTATGTTATAAATGTATGTAATAAATGTCCTCAACTTTTATTATTTAGTACATATTACTAGTCCCATCGTACATTGCTTTTTTTCATGTAACAATAACGCAATGTAACCGTAGCCTAAATAATTATTGTTACATTCGTAATTAAACAGGTTCTTACCCAACCAAGTATTCCGGCATTTAGTCTCCAATGTAACAATAATATTTTTATTATTGTTACATTTCCATGTAACCGTAGCCAGTGCCTTTTATATATCTACCTGTGTAACGTTTACATCCTGACATCAAACACGCGAATTCCCATTCTACAACAGAGTTGATGTGAACCTATTCATTCAATCACTCAATCCTTTATGGTATGATTTAGAATACAAAAATAAGTAAAATGAACGTGATTGTTAAATTTGATATATTTTTTCCTTCTTTGTTCGATATTAGTTTTTTTTTGGGTTTTGATTGAGATTGTGACACGGTGATGACTGCTGTACCCCTATTTTGACAATATTACCTATTATGTCTGTTTTATTCGAGCATCGTTGTAAATATAATGGAATTTGGTCCGACTGTCATACAAGTGAGATGTTTAGAGCTATAAAACCATGTGTTTTACCCCTGCTGGTGGATATCACAAGCCAAGTAATCAACACTTTTGTGTTGACTTGAGTTATCATTGATATGTTCATACTTATGATATTAAATGTTAACAAAACTTTGAATTTTTGAAAAACTAAGGTTTTTCGACTTCAGGAATAGATTACCTTAGCTGTATTTGGCAAAACTTTTAGGAATTGTGGCACAACTTTTTGGAATTTTGGATCCTCAATGATCTTCAACTTTGTACTTGTTTGGCTTTATAAATATTTTGATATGAGCGTCACTGATGAGTCTTATGTAGACGAAACGCGCGTCTGGCGTACAAAATTATAATCCTGGTACCTTTGATAACTATTTACACCACTGGGTCGATGCCACTGCTGGTGGACGTTTCGTCCCCGAGGGTATCACCAGCCCAGTAGTCAACACTTCGGTGTTGACATGAATATCAATAATGTGGTCATTTTTATAAATTTCCTGTTTCCCAAACTTTCAATTTTTGAAAAAAACTAAGGATTTTCTTATTCCATGCATAGATTACCTTAGCCGTATTTGGCACAACTTTTTGGAATTTTGGATCCTCAATGCTCTTCAACTTTGTACTTGTTTGGCTTTATAAATATTTTGATATGAGCGTCACTGATGAGTCTTATGTAGACGAAACGCGCGTCTGGCGTACAAAAATATAATCCTGGTACCTTTGATAACTATTGGTCCTCAATCAGGGACTTTCTATACTAGAATGTCCGTGCCTCAATGCTCTTTAACTTCCTACTTAATTCGGCCTTTTAAACATTTTTTTTATTCGAGAGTCTTTTGTAGACGAAACGCGTCAAATATAAAATTTTAATCCTGAAATCTATGATGAGTTTATTTATTATTTGATTTTGCCATTTAATAAGGGACTTTGATTTAGAATTTTCCTCGGAGTTCAGTATTTTTGTGATTTTACTTTTATTCAAGATACATATACCCTATATCCAAATCATAGAAGCAGCACTTTTTTTGCTTTTCTCTCAATGGGATAACACCACTATCACGAGTCATTCAACGAGGAACAAATGCTCGCATCTCACTCCAAGTTCGAGACGGCGTATAGCAATTTAAATTAGGTTTTAGGTGGTATCAAAATTCATAGGTACTTGGAAACATTTTAAGCCCTCTTCCTTGTTTCCAAAGTCCGTTATTTTTGTTTTTTTTCTCTGTTAAATTCCATGATTTTCGAGTTTCTGTATACTATGAACATACGTATCCTATAAATAAAGTGTATTTGCTATTAACTATCAATTTTAAGTTTCTTCTCACAGGCGATCACTGCTATATTATATAGAGAGTCACTATTAACCCAATAATTAGTGTGCTGTCCCTGAGTACTCTTATAAAATTGATGTGCAAGTTTAAAACTGGAAGTCCTGTTTGACTTAAAAGCAAAATCGCGGGCATTTTAAGCTTGATTGAAAGTATGTTATCTCTTTTAGGAAGAATTTTTGTAAAAGATTTTATGTCTGGAGAATTTAAGAAATGATGTCAAAAGTCATATAGGTACATGAAGACAGGACAATATTTTTAAGTCCTCTCTTTTTTTTCAAAGTCCGTTATCATTTTGTTTTCTGTTATATTCCATTATTTTCGCGTTTCTGTAATCTTTGAACAGGGACATACAATACATTCTATGTCTCTGCTATGAACATACGTATCCATATTATAAATATTAAAGTTTATTTAATTTTCTATTAACTATTAATTCTAAGTTTCTTCTCCATAGCGATCACTGCTATATCATATAGAGTGTCTATATATATTGTAGAAGTATTTTAATCATAGTATACATTACATGCAGATAAACGCAAAAATAATTGTCCTGTCCCCGTCCGAGTACATATGAAAATTATGTGTAAGTTAAAACCGAGTTAAATAGTAGTGGTTCTTACGATCTAATAACCACAATATGGACAACACTCTGTTCGGCTTATTTATTTTTCATTTTTGTTATCTATCATACGATTGGTTATCAATTTTTAACTGGTAGTCATGTCTGACATAAAAGTCGGTCTGATGACGGAATGAATATCCAAAATAACACAAACTGAATAGTCATAAGAATGGATGACAAATGCGACTATGCATGGTACATATAGGACACAGAGGCATGATGATCAATTTATTGTGGTAGTCATGTCTGACATAAAAGTCGGTCTGATGAAGGAATGAATATCCGGACGCCTTTTTTTTCGTTTTTCTCCCAAAATAACACAAACTGAATAGTCATAAGAATGGATGACAAATGCGACTATGCATGGTACCTATAGGACACAGAGGCATGATGATCAATTTATTGTGGGAGGAAGAGAAGCGACACACAAAATGAGGTCTTCTCGTTTAATAGTATAGATACCAGAGGGGCATTCAAACTCATAGATCGAAAATAAACTGACAACGATTTACATGGCTAAAAAAGAAAAAGACAAATAGACAACAAATAGTACACACGCCACAACATAGAAAACTAAAGACTTATCAAAACAAACCCCACTCAAAAACTGAGGTGAGCAGACCCGTCGTGTTGCTGATATGTAGGTACACAATTTATCTACAACAATCTTACATTGTCATTTAAGATATCGAACACAAAATTGCTGTTACCAATTAGAATAAATTTTGAACTTTTTATTTCTTTATACCGTCATCATTTTCATTAAAAATTTAGAATATACATGCGTTCAACACAGTCCTGTCCCCCAGCCCCCACCCCCGTTTTTGCACGTCTTTAGAGTGTTTAGTTGATTTAAACAAGAATCTGACGAATTGAAATTATAGTAGGTTGTGATTCTACTTCAAGCCTTCAGTGAAAAAGCCTAAAACATACTAGTTTTGCTGCTGACGTTGTAATAAAAGCAAATTCACGTTCAAGGTTTTTTCTTTGGATTTTTTTTTTATAATATGGTTGTTTGCAAGGCGTTAAAACATGATGTTGTTTTTATGTTTATTTCACGGTTTGTTTACATGTTTCTTATCTTTTATTCCGGTTTTAAATTCATAATGACTGAGATTTTGAAGATCAATTTTAGATAATCTTCAAATCGTATAAAACACGAGATATCATACGCGATAATGTAATTCTTATCCATAGTCCCTGACATAGATAAAACCATACAAAGATATTTCGTTATAAAAAGTTGACACGTTTTATCTAAATATAGTCTATCAATGAGTTGCATCTATTCTAAAATGATATAATGTTTTATTTTCTTGTCAAATTGATATGTGCAGAGTATACACAAGTTATCTCTCTTTCTATCTTTTATTAACATTATTCAAATACATTTTAACATGATTATTCATTTTAACAATAATTGCCTATACATATAAGTGCAATGTAGATTTTGTATATCTTAGATCTTTGATTATCCCGGTCGACGTCATTACAAACTTGTCTATAGTTCGATAATAATGTTTTAAACCCTATGGTGGGGACATCTAAATGTCTATAATTTTTGAATTGTGCTGTAGAATTACATGAAAAATAAACTGGAAAGTGTTATTCAAATATCTCGTTAAGATCATCTAAATGTTTGATTTTTGTATTAATTTTGTTGTTCCTATAAATTTAACTTAAAAAGACATGTTTTTTCAAATCTTTTTAATCTCTAATGTTTGTATACTGTTTTCATTAGTTAACTACCTATTTCATAAAAGATTGTAAATACGTGCTTTCCTTGGTAATTAGCTTTTTTTTCTTAAATTCAAAAAGTACAAATGAAGTCTGGAAGATTTGATGTCAAAGCTTATGCTGAATATGCGTTAACAAGCGTTTACATAAAACCACACATATCGGTAAGTGGTATAATATAATGACTTTTTTTTATATCAGATAAGACCAACGTTTGTCAATGATGAAAGTGCTTGTACATTCGATTTATGTAACATTAGCCATTTTTCAGTTTTGAAATATTATTATCAATAATTATTCCGATTAAATCTGATATCAGATGAATATTTGGAGCATTATTGTGCAAGAGATGACTTAATATGTTTTATTATCACGGCGCCCTTTTGTCACGAAGACAATCAGCCGTCTTGTCTCAGCCATCTTATGTCCGCAAAATTGATTGTTCTGCTTATCATTAATCGTTAGTTTTTTAATCAAGTTTAGTTGACATTGCCGGTGATGCTGTGCCATTGCATACGTTATCGCCCTTTGATGGAATACTGTTGATTGATAGGCGAGACAATATCATGAATGTTTAAATGGGTAAATATGCATATTGAAAAAAAATGAAGATGAGATCTCGGAAACATCACGATATTACCGTTTTTATCATGAAGATAGCCAATTAACGGATGCCTTAATTGCAATTATGAAGCAACATAGCGGAAGTAAATTCACCTATAAACATGATAAGTTTGTTATGTTTTTTGCGTACATAGGATTAACTTGGTAGTGTATCAATTTTTTAATGCATATTATGAATAAACAAAATTAATGAAACAATGGCATATTATAATTTGCATATAAAAAAATCATCGGAGACTACCTGCACTTTAATTAGATGTTCAAAACACAGTTGACTTATTTTAATGGAGGAACACTACATATTATGAAATAGAAATAAATAACAATCGAGCAAAAACATATTCTATTCAAAAGGTAACGAAATTGAGTAACTAAACAACAGAGGTGTTATACATTCTGAGGTAATCAATTGGTGA
The DNA here is from genome assembly GCF_963676685.1 of Mytilus edulis. Classification (NCBI taxonomy): domain Eukaryota; kingdom Metazoa; phylum Mollusca; class Bivalvia; order Mytilida; family Mytilidae; genus Mytilus; species Mytilus edulis. Next base: position 6,881,730 of record NC_092344.1, read on the forward strand.
AACGGTGCAGAAGCGACCCTGTCATCCTAAAAATCAATCCGATTGAAATTGAACCCTTATAGAACAAAATATTTACGAGACGTACAACCTAATATAGATTAAACTATGCTTGTACAATTTGATAAAACCGGTGTCTTGTTAAGATACAAGAACACACTTAATTGTAAAACAAACACTATCGTCTGTAGTGCTTATGCTAAATTTAAACACGTAATTTATCAACTAAGTAAAAAATATGATACAGTTGTACTTTAAAATTTATATAGCTATGCTACGGGAAAGATATATAGTGCATATAGGGGAAGCAAGTGGAACATATCCATCATGTTAAGGAAATAGACAATGGATACACAAAATGCTGTTTGCACGTTATCTGAACGTTAGTTCAGAAATATTAGTTATCAGCATATTCATAAATAGTGCTTTTTGAATATTTTACAAGTGGTCTGCAAAGCTTGTGGCCTAAAAGAGGAACTAAAGATACCAGAGGGACAGTTAAACTCATAAATCGAAAATAAACTGACAACGCCATGGCTAAAAATGAAAAAGACAAACAAACAAACAACAGTATACATGACACAATGACACAACATAGAAAACTAAAGAATAAACAACACGAACCCCACCAAAAACTAGGGGTGATCTCAGGTGCTGCGGAAGGGTAAGCAGGTCCTGCTTCACATGTGGCACCCGTCGTGTTGCTTATGTGATTACAAATCCGGCAAATAGTCTAATTCGGTAGGTCATATTCATGAAAGGAACATATTCGATATCATTTGTGAAACGGTTATTCCATACCGGTCAACCAACTCGTGATGACGTCCGTAAAATTTACGAAGTGATGTTTTCAACTTCACCATTTGGAACTCTTGGTTTAATAGCTTCCTTGTGAGCAGCAGCCCTATATCAAGAAAATCATGATAGGAAATACAAGCACGGGAATATCGTATCAATTGGGAGATATATACACCGTATGCAGGTGCTGCTGGTATGTTGCTACTTAGAAATGGAAAGTTCACAATTGGAAAGCTGAAATCATCTCTTTTGTCATAAAGTTTTGTTTTCAACCGACCCTCATTGTCAATTTCTAGATGTAAGTCAAGATATGAGGCCGACTTAACTTTCTTGCTTACTTTCTAAGTCACGTGGTATCTGTTGGAGAGTTGTCTCATTGGCAATCATACTACATCTTCTTAATATGTGTATTCATCTTTTATTGAATTCGACCATGTAGTGTACAGCTTTCAGATTTAAAAGATTTCATTGACAATAAAATTAACGGTACCAATTTTCTTGCACCAGATGACAACTTTCAACTTTGTTTGATTTTTAAAAGTAATCATAAGAACTTAAAAACCTGTGATATTCTCATTTTTGATAACAGTTTTTAAAGTAATTGACCACTAAATGTAACAATCTGCACAGTTAAAATGATATGCATTGTACTGCCTCTTATATATTTATTATGGTATTGCATGTACTCTCTGTTGATTGCTATACATCCGTTATGATGTTAATGATGATGACTACAATATACTTCTCCTTAAAACTTAAAACATCCTAACCATTCAATAGAACCTTTAAAAGCCAGAATTATAGAAAAAATCGTTCAACACATAGAGTACACCATATGGGTTACAAATAGAAGTTTACTGAATTTGAGAGTAGGGACGAGTTTTTCATTACGGATAAATCGACATTTTTGTTCTATTAGCTAATGTATAAATATCAGCACATCAGAATTATTTGGCGCAGTTCAATGCAATAGTAGCGACGGCCTTTGAAAATATCACACTACCTGTACTTCACAATGCATCTATAGACGGTTTGCTTTCACCCACTGCCGAAAAATATTTGAAAATCATTGTAATCGCGCTAATTTGTTCCGTAATTGTTATAAGTTCTGGTGAAGTACAAAGGCAGAAATGACTCCCACACCAAATACCCTTAAGAAAATGTCATACATATTTTAATAGACATAATTTTTGTTGATTGATATGTCCCAAAACAGTCGGTATTTCAATGAGTTATATATATATAGTATAAGTAGTACACCCTTACTGGTCACCCGACTATTATACTCATATGAAGCAGAATTCATACAGAAGCATCTCCAAGATACATAAGAATAAAGGCAACAGTAGTATACCGCTGTTCGAAATTCATAACTCGATTGAGAAGAAAACAAATCCGGGTTACAAACTAATACTGAGGAAACCCATTAACTATAAAAGGAGAACAACGACACAACAGAAACACAACACTTAAATGCAACACACACAAAAATGAACCATAATATAACAATGGCCATTTTCCTGACTTGGTACAGGACATTTTAAGCCAAACCTCCAGCTTTTATGGCAATATCAAATATAACATCAAAATGACTACATTACAAGACAGGACTACAATACAAATCATACAGGACAGAGAAACACACAGATAATAGATATCAAAAGGTACCAGGCTTATAATTTATTAAACCAGACGCGCGTTTCGTCTACATAAGACTCATCAGTGACGCTCATTTAAAAAAAATTTGAGAGCCAAAACAAGTACAAAGTTGAAGAACATTACCAAAAGTTGAGAACCAAAAGTTCCAAGGAGATGTGCCAAATATGGCTAAGGTTATCTGCCTGGGAAAAGAAATTCCTTAGTATTTAGAATAATTCATACTTGTCATTTGCATTCTCAATTTTATAAACATCATAGCCATTGAGGTGGTTGAGCTTTCTTCAGTAAAAGATGGATCTCAAAAATATTGTGATGAGGTATATCAAAAAAGTTATAGTTAATTAAATCACTTGAATTCAACCAGCAACGTCAAGTATATTCTTAGAATTTCAAAGATCTACACAAAAATCTTATCAAAATCGTTAAAATTTTGAAATAATATCAAAACCGTCTGATTTTTTACGCTTAACACTGCTATTTCCAATTCTCATTTCGAAGATCGACTTCATCGCCCCATTAAAAGAGGGACAAAAGGTACCAGAGGGACAGCCAAACTCGTACATCGAAAATAAACTGACAACGCCATGGCAAAAAATGAAAAAGACAAACAGACAAATAATAGTATACATGACACAACATAGAAAACTAAAGAATAAGTAACACGAACCCCACCAAAAACTAGGGGTGATCTCAGGTGCTCCGGAAAAGTAAGCAGATCATGCTCCACATGTGGCACCCGTCGTGTTGCTTATGTGATTACAAATCCAACAAATAGGGTTATTCGGTAGGTCACATTCATGAAAGGGAAGGGGATTGTAGTAACGACGTAAGGAACATATCCGATATCATTTGTGAAACGGTTATTCCACAACTGTCAAGCAACTCGTGATGGCGTCCGTAAAATTTACGAAGAGATGATTTCAAATTTACCATTTGGAACTCTTGGTTTAATAGCTTCCTAGTGAGAGCAACCCTCTATTATTAAACGGAGCTTTTCTACGAGAATAAGGAATAGGTACACATCCATTTATTTAGGTCCTTCAAAATCCTACTTTGTGAAGAATCACACTGATTGTCACAACAAATACTGTAAACAAACTTATTTTCGCGGTTACTTTATTTTGTGTTTAGCCATTTCAGACGACTACGCGATGATTTATTTTTCGCAGTTCTCTAATTTTATAGTTGTTTTGATATGAAAAGACATATGTGATATGTATATATTCGCGACGATTTATTTTCTTCCTACGAACATAATTTGTTAACAGAACATCAAAGATGATATCATTAAAATGCTTGACTTTTTGTTACTTTGATCTAATAGTTGAGTTTTGTGGATTAATATTTCAGCAGACAGTCGATATTCCAATTGGGTACTAATTGTCGACCACTACTGACTGACTTTCCAATGTACTCATATGAAGCAGAATTCCTCTAGAACCTTCGCCAAAAAAAAAAAAAAGGTAAAAAAAAAAAAAAAAAAAACGAAATCGCACAGTTTTATATTTTCCCTTTAATATATTTTAATAATGGTCTGTGCCTTTATATCCCAAATACCAATGTGTGCTTACATTTCAAATACCACAAATGAAGGCAATACTACGGATACTTCTGGAATTGAAGGTTTTGTTCGTTACTTGATATTGTTTTCCTCGATTTTGAGGATAGTTCAAATTATAGTTCAAATTACCTGTTAACAAAACTTTGAATTTTTGAAAGAAATAAGTCTTTCCTACCTCAGGAATAGATTACCTTAAATCTATTTGGCAATACTTTTCGGAATTTTTTGTCCTCAATGCTCTTCAACCTCCTACTTTATTTGGCCTTTAAAACATTTTTTTATTCGAGCGTCACTGATGAGTGTTTTGTAGACGAAACGCGCGTCTGGCGTAAATATAAAATTTTAATCCTAGTATCATTGACGAGTTTATTTGCAACCACTGTGTCGATTCCACTGCTGTTGGAGATTTATCTCCCCGAGGGTATCACCAGCCCAGTAGTCAGTACTTCTGTGTTGGCTTGAGTTATCATTGATATGTTCAAAATGATAAATTAACTGTTAACAAAACATTGAATTTTGAAAAAAATAAGTCTTTTCTACCTCATGAATAGATAACCTTAGATGTATTTGGAAATACTTTTAGGAATGTTTGGTCCTCAATGCTCTTCAACTTCGTACTTTATTTGGCCTTTTAAACATTTTTTTTATTCGAGCGGCACTGATGAGTCTTTTGTAGACGAAACGCGCGTCTGGCGTAAATATGAAATTTTAGTCCTGGTATCTATGATGAGTTTATTTGGAACCACTGGGTCGATGCCACTGCTGTTGTTGGAGATTTATTTCCCCGAGGGTATCACCAGTCCAGTAGTCAGCACTTCTGTGATGACTTGAGTTATCATTAATATGTTCATAATGATAAATTAACTGTTAACAAAACATTGAATTTTGAAAAAATAAGGCTTTTTTACCTCAGGAATAGATACCTTAGATGCATTTGGCAATACTTTTAGGAATTTTTGGTCATCAATGCTCTTCAACTTCGTACTTTATTTGGCCTTTTAAACATTTTTTTATTCGAGCTTCACTTATGAGTCTTTTGTTGACGAAACGCGCGTCTGGCGTAAATATAAAATTATCTATACTACTAAATCTAAAGACTGTTTTTTGTTCACCTGATAAACGTATAACCGTAGAAAGCTACAAGTCAAACTTACATAAGGCTATATATACTTGATCGGGTATAATGAATTTTACCCTTTTACATCGATTACTGTTTCAAACAATAAACAATTAGACAAATTAATAATTTCCGGAACTAATCGACGTGATTTTCTTTTAGTCATGTCATTATATGTCACATGTTACCTAATACCTTATCTGTACGTTCTGCATCTGTCAGGCGCACCACCAAATGGTGTATATGGGATTTGCTATATTCACGGGTCATAATTACAGAAATGACACTCTAAATTCATCATTGTCACATTGTTTCCTATTGTAGTATTTCAATCAGCATGACTTTATAAAACGACAATACGAATACTAAGAATCAAGACTTAAAATAAGGCGTATGTACAATTTGTTAGCCTACATGACGTAAAAACGGCAAATCAAAGTATCCAACTTCATTTATAACTAATATAGGACAATGCTGTTGATTTAAAATTATTTCATTCTTGACCCTTTACGTTTCCAAATAATTAATATTACCAATAATTGATAAGTTCCAGGTCGATGGGTTCAAACAGAAAGATTTTGAAAGCAGAAAAAAACTGCATCTTATAATCAGCATGACTTTATCAGATGACAATACCAATACTAAAAATCCAGGCTTTAATAAGGCTTACACATAGTTAGGATTTTTAATTCAGTTACGGACCTGCAATATCGCGGGAGTGTTCTAATAATCTATAAAAACATGATAATTTCAAATTTCCAATTGTCAACTTTCCATTTCTCAACAGTACAATACCATTTGTCCATCGAATGGCATTTACGTATCTCAGTTAAAACGTTACGCTCGTTTATATCCACACAATACGGACATTATTAACAGGCGTGTGTGTCCTCTTACACAAAACACTTGTTGAATTCAATCCTAGTTCACCGGCTGTTTTAAGAATTTAAGATTATCTTTCATTTTACCAAATGTCCGAATGTGCTTCGTTTATATGCTTTTTTGTGTTTCTTTGTTACATTTTTGTTTGATTTTTGTATTACTTAAGATTATAAAATTGAGAATGGAAATGGGGAATGTGCCAAAGAGACAACAACCCGACCATATATATATATAAAAAAAACAAAAAAAAACAGCAGAAGGTCACCAACAGGTCTTCAATATAACATACATGTTGACTGCTGTATCCCTGTTGTTCACATTTTTACCTATTATTTCTGTTCGTTTTGTTCACATATCGTTGGCAATATAATGAAATTTTATGCTACTGTCATACAAGTGAGAGGTTTAGCTAGCTATAAAACCAGGTTCAATCCACCATTTTCTACATTAGAAAATGCCTGTACCAAGTAAGGAATATGTACGACAGTTGTTATCCGTTCGTTTGATGAGTTTGGGCATTTAACTTTGCCACTTGATAAGGGATTTTTCGTTTTGTATTTTCCTCGCAGTTTGTGTAATTTTGTTATATTACTTTTTATATCTGTGAAAAATTGCCATAATATATGCAATAATATATTTAAATTAGCAGAAAAAACAAGTGGGACATCGATTTTCATAAAAACGAAAATCACTTATTTAAACCCTTAACATTTTACGCGTAAAATATTTGTTTGAAACCGCAACCAAAACGAACAGCTGAAAAACATATACTTGGATAAACAAATAAGATAAAATATTGCCATTATAAACCTTTCATCTAAGTGCTAAGGTCTTGTATTTAATGTGGCCAGCAAAGTATTAGTCACATGTAAAATGACTTAATGTCGTGTTGATAAAGTGTCCGGTCAGAACAGATATGCTACACTTTGTATATTTTACTTGTGATGTTATGTGGAGTAGCGTTTATTGGGGTTAAGGTAAATCTATGTGTCACCTCTTCAGAAAAGATAAATGACGAAGGGTATTAACAGAGGGAAACAAAAAAGAACACCATCTGCTATCGGTATTTTATATCATACATCTTGTCTTCAGATGATGAAGATAATATTTAATGATAAGAGAACATACTTCCGTTCATAGAACAATAAAACCGAAGGAAGTTCATATCTTTTCGTTAAAAATACATTTTTCACCCAGTTCAAACAAATTCTGAATTTTAGTCTATCGTTCAACTTAATTGTAAATTTATAAAGCAAAGAAGAACAAATAAAATCCAAAAGTAGCATAGTGTCAAGGTCTTGGCCTAATTTTAAGAATCCTTTTTTTTTGTTGATTTAAATTTTATAAATTATGTAGTTATATTATATCTAAGGCTGTAACTTCCTGATGCATATTTATTGTTTTGACTGTTCTATATTGGCCTTCCGGTTTATCATATGTTTATGGCTTCCCAAAACGTTGATTAAACACCTACCAGAAAATGTGACCAACCGGAAATGCCTAGTGCAATGAAATCGGTATCATACTTTTGTACTAAATAAATATGGGCCCGCTGCTGTTCGACCTTTAGTCCACTCGCGAGGCATGTGCGTGTGCTTCGACATTTGCATGAATTTAATCATCTATTTTGAATGTAAATTATAATAAAATTTATAAATCGTTTGATTGCATTCAATTGAGCTTAGGCCATGTTATATTGTTAAGTGATTTCTATTTCGGTCTCTTTTGTTAAATGCTTTTAAAGGCTAGACGATTTATACTTACTAAGCTTTTATCATTTAAAAAAAATCATTGGAATAATTTTGAAAACACATTTAGTGATAGCTGTACCCGAATTTCAGTTACACTAAATATTACATATCTGAAGTAAATATTTACTATTTGGAACTATTGAGGTAGATTTTCTTCAATACTGTGTAAATTTACGAATAAGCGTTTCGAAAATTTTTACATTTGAATAACTTGATGACAATGTTCACATATAATCAAACAGAATGAAGACCAATTTAGTCAGTACTTTAATTATATAAACTAGTATATATATAAAAAGAAATCTGGATTCCAAATTTTTTCTTATTGGTTTCAGAAAATATAACTACATATGAGCTTACACTTTTGACCCCGGACTACGAATCCCTCTTCGGTTCTTCACAGTTTTGTATTCTAATCAATTCATTGTTGTCTGTTTGTCTTTTTCTTTTTTAGCCATGACGTTGTCAGTTTATTTTAGATTTATGGCTTTGAATGTTCCTCTGGTGTCTTTCGCCTCTATTTTATAATAATTATTGTAACATTTACCAATCAATAATTTTGTCACATGCTGAATATTTTCTCGATAATTTAGACGATTCATATAAATAAAAAAAATGTTATGATTGCCATTGAGACAATTCTCCACCAGAAACAAAATGATGTAGAACTTTTCAGCAAAAGGTTACCATACGGATACCGAATTTACCCTGTTTATAAATACTTCAGACATTGCAGTTTTAACCAAAATGCCTCAAAAGGTAAAATAGATAAGTTCGACATTTGAGTTGTATATTTGCATTAAGCGTAACGATTAAACAATTTATAACTCAGAAAAGTTACCCTTCTACAATGTTAGCAGAACAGAAATAAAAGATTAAGTGCAAAAATTAACTAGATATTAACTATCAACCTTTATAAGTTTTTTTTACTCTACATTCTAAAACAAGTATTTCAAAACCGGGACTTAGCGTAACTGTTGAATTAATTATTACTTTAAATAATTACCACACGTTAAGTCCCTCTGCTGAAGTGATATAATAATAATTTTGACCTGTCAACCTTTGTATTCCTCACTCTCACCTTCAAAATATTTTGAATTTTCCCTATTTTGTTTCAGATTAACGAATGCATAACGTTGACTATTGTTTCTTTTTTTTCGAAAGGATCCAAACACCTTTTAAAAACGGTTACTTCCGTGTTGACATGAATATCAATTATATGGTCATTTTTATAAATTTCTTGTAACAAAACTTTAAATTTTGTCGAAAAACTAAGGATTTTCTTATCCCAGGAATAGATTACCTTAGCCGTATTTAGCACAACTTTTTTGAATTTTGGGTCCCCAGTGCTCTTCAACTTTGTACTTGTTTGGCTTTTAAACTAGGTTGATCTGAGTGTCACTGGTGAGTCTTATGTAGACGAAACGTGCGTCTGGCGTATTAAATTATAATCCTAGTACCTTTGATAACTATTTACTGATTGAAAAAAGCAGACAAATGTTACATCTTTTGATCAACAACAAATAATGTGGTTTGATGGACGTGCTGTGCCCGTTTTGATATGGAAACTAATTTCCCTCCGCTCTTCGAGAACTTGGTCCATTATTCATATAATGCACATGTCATACAGGGGATCCTCTCCTCTCGAAAAGTTGAGAGAATCAATAATGTCTAATTTTGATGATGCCCGCTCACCATAAAAATAAATAAATCAATTTTTGGTAACTATGCTGATCTTATCTATCTTGTTGGATTTTAAATAAAAGATATATTATTGCCCACTTCATAGCGGTCATCTGTCAATTTATTGATCGTATTCCATTCCTGACTTCGACATCCTAACTGAGAATGAAATATGATGGCAGATAGTACATATAAAGCAGGATAGACATACCCTGTTTACGCAATCTGGGTTTGTTTCATTTTAAGTGCATGGTATTCCCATAATTGATTTATGAAACATAAACACTAGAAACTATTGTTACCTCTAATTTTCTACCTGTTATTTGAAAGAATGGACGGATGAGAACTAAACGTTACAGCAATATATATGAAACAATTTGCATAGTTTCTGTGTTCTCACAATCGATTTATGACTTTTGAACAGCGGTATACTACGGTTACCTTTATTTACGGCTTTCGAACATCGGTTAAGTTCTAATGCTATTTATTTACGGTCACCAAAATGATTTGGTGGACCTATATGAATAATTGTATTTATCATTTATTGACATGGACATTTTCCATTTATCGTACCGTCATTCAAGTACTTTTCTCGTTTGTGACTTTTCACCGACATATCCCAATATTTCCACTTGACACAAGCAACACAACGAGTGTCAACAATGGTACTCTAAAAATACTTTATTGACTTTGATCACCGAAATATGTTCTGGTGTTTGTGCTGTATTTCTGCCAAGTAGTGTTTTCATTTCAACAATATGCTTTAATATTGTCATAAAGCGGGAGATTTGATTCAACCCACCTTTTTTTTTAAATGTCAGGAATATTGCAGTTGTTATCAAATGGCTCGTAACTATGTATGTTTCGGTTTTTTGTGTTCACTTCAGTGTTCCTGTTGTTTGTTGGTTTTCCTCTTATAGTTGATGTGTTTTCCTCGGTTTTAATTTGTCTCAATCGAATTATGACCTTTGAAAACCGGTATACTACTGTTGCCTTTATTTTTTCTTTTATCATGCTGTGTTTTGTTTCTTTTTTACACATTTTTGTTTCAGTTCTTCATGATACATATTTTTTCTTTCTTAAGGACAAAAACAACGTCCAAAACGAAGGACCTTCCAAGAACGCAATACGAAATGAAATCTATTATCTGTGACTTTCATTTGCATTTATTGGTTTATGATGATTATTATAGCTTAGCGGTGTATTTCTGAGAAAAATCATTTTTCATTTTATACTCCTAGTGCAATTATAGTGTAAATGTATTGCGTGTTTGAATTTTATAAATAGTACCCAAAGTCTTAAGAAACTTAAAAGAGCCATACAATTTGAATTTATATTGTAAGTAGGACAAATATCTTTATTAGAAACAGCAGAAATATTCATGGTAAAATACGAGACAAAAATAAATGGGATTAATACACATATTTATATTGTTTTTTTGGGACAAAAAGTTTTCCCACAATTCAATAAAAAAGATATATGTACTAAGATGACAAATATCTTGCACTTATTTTTTGATTAGATTTTGATGCATGTACAATACAATATTTGGACAAGAATGTCTTATTTACGTTTTTATAGTATGACAATCAACACCTTTAATGTCTTCATAAAACACAATATGTCATGGCCGTAACCAATATCTATATATTTTGTGTATAATACATTATCGTTGTTGCCAAATTTTCTTTATGTAAAAATTTCAACATTATATTTTGTACATGTCATTACATGTTTATGTAACTGCATATTAAAAGTTATGGTTGGCGGATGTGTACCAATTTAATTCCTAATTTCTGGCGCCAGTTTGTCTCAAATGTTGACAATTACAATCTTTGAAATATTTTTGTTAGAAGAGAACAAGGTTTACATGTTATATTCATTACAGAACAAAGAAATAAATTTCCTGGCTATTTCACCTGGTTATAACTATGCTCTACAACACGTGTTAAATATATTTGTTATTAAGGTTTTATATATTAAGATTTAAACTAGTCAGGAATGATAGGTAGCATACTAATAAGATTTGTTTATAGAGATTACTCTCCATAAAGAAAATAATACATTATGTTAAAGAAAAAACCCTTATCAACTGTCTAGTTAACGAAGTTTTGCACGTTTAGCAGACATTACAATTATCATTAGAAATAAAAGCCAAAATGATCACTGTGTTTGTTATCAATTGATAAGTGTTGCTTAGTCTTTAGTTTTCTATGTAGTATCGTCTGTAATATTGTTTGGTTGTTTGTCTTTTTATTGTTTTTAGCCGTGGCGTTGTCAGTTTATTTTAAATCTATGAGTTTGACTGTCCCTCTGGTAGCTTTTGCCCCTCTTTTGCTACAATATAACCAGTTAAGTACAATTTAGATTAATTCAGTAATTTTTGAGTGCTTTCTACATTTATTATATATTGAAATCTTTTTGAATATTGTACTTATATAATTATAAAATGTTTTTGATTAATTTTTTAATTTTCAGAACTACAGAATTTATTATTTTTTTCATATGAAAGTGTTAGAAGTATGCTGAAATAAGACATCCTTGTATATTGCCTTGTTATATATAACTATTGACACAAACGAAATTAATATACATATGAAATTTAACGAATAGAAAACAAATATTTCAAATATATTTTCTTAGCTTCAAACCTATCACTTTACAAGGTAAAAAAGAAAATGATATGAAGAAGAAAGAAATCACGTATCACCGGATTACTATTTTTGTAAAAATAGTATATTTGTCAGTTGTTTATATATTTTGAATCAATATTATGAACGGAAAAGTAACTAAAACAACTTGTTTATTTTTATAAAATTATTTAGATTTCTTTTTCTTAGAATTTTTACATAATTTTGTGTCAAACACGTATAAAGATAAAAAATAAAAAATCCAAAAGATAATTATAATTATGATAAAAGGATCATAAAGATACTAGGCTGAAGACGTTGTACACCAGACTCGTGTTTCTCGTGGTTCTTGAATGAAACAGCTGGAAGGCCAAAACATTTAGTAAGTAGAAAAGCATTGAAATAAAAATCAAAACAAAAATAAATTAAATATTATGCACCAAATATGGGTAAAGACTAGTATGTTTATTATAGAAACACTGAGACTCATGGAACTTAGTTTATTTAGTTGGGGAAATATTAAAACAATGATATACTAAAACCTCCAATTGTAAGATACAATAGGTAAAATACGTTTTAGAATAAAAAATAGCTGCGTTTAAGTTATTTATTTAAACAATAACAAACCTGACCTTGAGTTTCACCTTATTTGTATAATCTTCCGCATTCTTGTCTAGTAAAAGTACTAAAACATGAATATTTTTGCAAAAGACCTGCAGGAAAATATGTCATAATAGATGTTTTGTGTATTGTGTCTTTTCCTTCAAGGCAAATTGAAAGAAAGTCCCTTACAGGCAATGAATGAAAACTAAAGCCGCCATCTTTGTTTTGTAATTATAGAAGCAATGGATGCCTCTGGGTTATGTATAACATTTGTTGTGACAAATTTTGCCTGTAGATATATTAATTGGCACACTTATTTCAATTTGACACACATTTTACAATAGACATGCTTTCTGTCTTCTTTTCCTATTCTAGTTTGTATTTTATTATTTCTACAGCAAGAACTCAATTGTGGACACCATGTTATTCCTTTCACACACAATGTCAAACGAACGACCTCTGGAATTATTTGTGCCATATAATATCCAATATCTGTGTATTCTGTATATGGTAATATGAGATAGGTTCAAAGAAAATTGTATCGAAAAATTAAAATTGTAGATAGATATAAGAATACATGTATGTGGTATGAGTGCAAATGTGTCAATTTACACGCATTTCTCTTATTTGGAATGTTAAATAAAATCTGAAGTTGTTAATACAATCTTTAAATATTTCTTATTGTATGTAGAATATATGCCAATGAGATCGATAGTTTGTGAATTCATGCCTTAGTTAGTGTATGCTAAGAAACATATTTCATTTGTTTAATGATCTCTTCAATTGGAGGAGAAAACGAAAGCGCTTTACGTGGATGCAAAATGAACACACTTGTATTTCTAAATTGAGATAATGCTATTTTTATTATGCGGACACATTTCTCCTACAACTTGTCAAATGGAACGACGCGAAACACCTGTTAATGACTCTGTAGAGACAATGGTAAAATAATAATTATGATAAATAGAAATAACCTGTCAGTGTGACGAACGACAAGGTTATTAATTCGCTCTTCGTTTGTTATAAATATATATGACCGTTCTTAACTTCATAAATGACAAACTAAAATAATCGGGAATTCCAAATATTATTTCTATGAGTACATACTAGAAAAAAAAAGAAAAAAAAAACCATAATGTTAAGTTTCATTTTGTAACCATCAAATATCAACAGCAAACAGTTTTTATTAATTCATTTAACTGATCCACATGCTAACAATATGGTTATTAAAAAACTTGTGACACATGCATTAAAAAGTCCAATGTAGTTTTTTTTATTATTACGTCGGAATATAAAAAGTCGTCACAGTTAACAGGATTGAAATGCAAGCCGTATTTTGTCTGTTAAAGGCACATCAGTAGTGCTCGTAACATTTAGGAGGCCGAAATGATTAGCATTGAACACTAACCATTTAAAATGCTGTGCCATATGGAATTAGATGGATACTCGTAGTGTAAGAGGTGGTCCGTAGTGTAAGATACCATTACTGTTTATTTTGTAAAATTTACTTTTAACACACCAGTATAAAGTAAACATTTTAAATATGTCTTCTTTCAATTTTCAGAATATAAATGATTTCTTCCTTATCAAAAATGGACACGCGATTTTTGGTTTTAAATAGAAACCTGTTATAAAAGCGAACATTGTTTAATACATATATATACACTAAGTATATGTTATTCAGCCGTATTGAAAATACTTTTGGTTAAAACTAATATGTTTTGCATAACAGATTCTACCCGGGAGTGGATTTCATTTCTCTCATCATGTTCTGTAGTATGAACTATTGTGCGTTAAAAATAATTAAAAAGATATTCAAAAATATGACAGTGACTGAAAATGTACTATTTAATATGTGTATCGGGATATCACATGTATCATGATAAACAGTAAATCATAATAAAATGTTAATAAAGCATTCTTTATGGAAACGTACGTTATGGGATCAAAACTGGGTCATGAATGTATCTAGGTTATGATTGAACTCATTATTTTACTTGATAGAATTATTAGGGGATGGGACTGCCCCTTTACTACATATTTTTTCTTTGGTTGCTCTGAACAAAACTGTATACCTTAATATTACAATGAATCAAAGAAAACTTGATATATAGTTTAAAATAACTTAATGATGATCATCTGCATCATGTTGTCTACTTGGTCTAACTCTTAGACCATTAAACGTTAAAACTTACCGTTATTAAGTTTTTTACCTTGATATTGGAATTCTTTATGTAGTATTCAAACAATTATTTATAATAAGATGAGAATTTTCCGTTCCTTCTGTAAAATTTTCTTTTTATGACGACGATGCGCCGTCAGTTTCTTCCAGTGAAGTGTATCTTTTCCCGCTAATTCGAAATAGAAAAATTAGCGATGTTGTCAATTTGTAAAAACTAAATTAATTTCATGACATATACATAGGAATGTCTTGTGGGAATATCTTGTTTGGATTCATCATAAAGAGAGGAATTTCAGGCCTACGTCTTTGTCTTGATTTTATGTTTATGGCAAGTTAAAACAAAAAAGCAACACGAACCCCACCAGTTTTTTAGTCTTTTAGTTTTGATGTTATGTCTCGGTACTATAATTTGTTTATTTGGTTTATTTTTTTATTTTTTAGACATGGCGTTGTCAGTTTATTTTCAATCTATGAGTTTGACTGTTCCTCTGATATCTTTCGTCCCTCTTTTAAATAAGAAATGTTCTCCATAGTTTTTCTATCCCATATGCATCGATAGCAGTAGTCGTATTTGGTACAAGTTTTTCGCAATTTTCTGTCTTAATTAGTTTTTTACTTCGTATTTGACATGGTCGTACAACTGTTTAATGTGAGCGTCACTGATCAGTGTTATAAAGACAAATTAAAAAACAAACTGGTATCTTTAATGATTTCATCTACAAATCAAAACTGGTTCAATGTATTAGGTTGCTGTCCCATTGTCACATAACGAACTTCTTCGTTTTGTTTTTTGTTCATTTTATGATAAAAAAATATTAAAATTTATTTCATTTTTCTGAAGGATGGTTCAATACACGGAGATTCAAAATTCAATCTGGAAATAAATATAAATAGCCCATCTTACCTTCAAGATACATGGGTTTCTGATTTAATGTTTTCGTTAGGATTATTCATCTCTTATGTGTACCATGCAAAAACTGTGTATTTTTAATTAGCAAGATGTTATTTACATCAATGTTTTTTTAAGGAAATACAATTAACTTTGTGTTTTCTCTTTTTTTTATTTCTTAATTTGTTATTAATTTGCATACAAGAGAGTGTTTTGTAGTAATATGAAAATTCATAACCTCTCCCTGAATTTTAAAACAATAGTTCAAGTGTTCACTTAGTGTAACTCTGTATTTGAAATTGAATGATTTGATATATTCAACATAGTCAACAAAATATTTAATATTTTTTTTTTATTATTTCCTTATGATTTCAGATCTTAAACTAAATAAATTAGAACACCGGGAAATAAGGATTGTTTAAAATGTTGACGAATTTATAATGTTGATTGCAAGTCCTCTAGAAGGTTTTGGAAACACGTTTCCACGTTTCCATCTTTATATTCTTTAATTTTGTATTTACTGAGTCTTCAAATAGTTCAACAGTTGATTTACAGATATTAGTCTTTTCAATTATATCATGTCAACACAGAAATTGTGACTACTGGTCTTATGGTACTTTTTGGCACAAATCTTCATCTAAAAGGCATCGACCAATTGGTTGAGAAAAGTCATCAGAGATATCAGTTTATGAGTAAGTACTAGTATGCCATACGTGCCCTTTTGAGCACACAACCAACAAGACACGTCGACACTGACAGCTTTAATTAAGTCAGTGGATAGAGTCATTCAGATGAGTAACGAATGAAGGTTTCTTCTGCCTCTCGTGTGAATTTGACAGAAAATATTTGTTTTCATATATAAAACTACCAAAATATATTTAAAAGACTATTGCCAGTATATGAAATTATCTGAGAAAAGCTTATTAACATTATTAAGTGCTTAGTGTGAAGGACTACGCGTACTAGTATCTACTTTTATAGATATGACAAAGCACGTATATTTGCACTGTAATTTCATATGAAAAGCGACCAACAAATAGAATTGGAGATGCATTTTAACAGTATGAAACAAACTCTAATTTGTTTTGGATAAAAAAATAATAGAAGTGCACAATAATTAATTGTTAGTTTAAATCTTCATTAAACCTCAATGAAAAGATTAAAGTCAACATGATAAAACATCCGCTTTTATTTGATGAATTACATTATACAATGTAATGAATCAAATTCAAACTAAAAAATATTAAAATGTAAATCAACGCATAAAATAATTAGTTCAGTCATGAAAGACGTGCCCTTTTACACCGTCTAGTAAAACTATTTTTACACATCACACAAGAGGATACAATATAAGAGATTTTCCATGATGCAGAACAATATCAGTATAATATAAGTCAAGCAAATGAACAACCGCGGCGAACATTATCAACAGATGTCAAAGATATCAACGTCCTCTGGGAAATCTTCCTATTGAATGAAAGCATTAGAAGTTATTGAGTAACTTGCCTTGTGATCTGAGCAAGGTTTAGGTTCTGATAACATCGGTGATGTCAACCATTTCACAAATTAAACATTGGAGGTAAACAAATATATTGCACTTTCATAGACAAGTCGCTTAGTTAAAAATCATTTTATTTGGAAATCATTATTTCATATCAGACCAATGGATGGTAAACTTTTATATGTTCTGGATAAAAAAAATTATAGTGCAAATGATACAACAACAAACAATTCAGACAGTTCCTACCATAGTTAGTAACATAAAAGCTACGTACAGAAATTACAGAATAAACTGGGAGCTTAAAAAGTAAAATCACAAAAATACTGTTCTCTAAGAAAAATGGCAAAATAAAAAGCTCAAATACATCAAACGAATTGATAACAATTGTCATATTCCTGACCTATTAAATTCAGACAGTTCCTACCATAGTTAGTAACATAAAAGCTACGTACAGAAATTACAGAATAAACTGGGAGTTTAAAACGTAAAATCACAAAAATACTGTTCTCCGAGAAAAATGGCAAAATAAAAAGCTCAAATACATCAAACGAATGGATAACATTTGTCATATTCCTGACCTATTAAAGTCATTTCATAACAAAATATAGGGTTTTGTGAATTACAGTGAAGAAAGAATAATAATTGTTAAAATGTTGAGAATGTATAAATGATATAAAAAATGTATATAAATAAGTCTTGCAATGTGTTCAACCTTTTGACATAACAGTGACGTCAAAACATTATTCTTCATTATTGTATGAAATTCGGTCTTGTAATTATCCATGTATCTTTTGTTTAGAAAACTCCCGGCACATTAGTGACACAAACAAACAAAAAGAGGAGATTATGTTTTATTAACTTAAATATGCAAAAGGAACAAAACACAATTTGATTAAAACTAGTATAACCGAAAATAAAAGCCAAAAGTATAGCCAAATGAAAAATTAGAGCTATACACGAAGGTCACATGCATTTATTTAAAACGATTTCAAGATGTCATCACTACAATTTTATAAAAACAATATCCGTACTTTCAGGACAGGACTGAAGTACTTTGAATGCATTGGGGTCTTACCACCAACCTGTAACTGTATCCAACCAGTGGTAACAATAGCATTACACAGTACGTATCTGACTTCACAAGATGTGCATTTCCAAAAATTGTGTCATTTAACTATGCTCGAGATGAAACAATTTCGAATTCTAATACTAAATACAAACATTGAAGATCTAATGTGAACGACAAAAACCTAAACGTATAGCCATAACCCGGACACAGATATCCGAGCTATGCATGAAGTGGATGCATTCCTTAATTACAACGTTTAGTGAAATCATTGCGGTTGTATAAATACTATTTCCGTATAATCCGTATTTACCATGTCATTGTGTTAAGTTTGAATTCGCATGTTGAGTGAAACATGTATATCAAAGACGCATACTCCTGTCTAAGCATCATATCTCACACTTTTTTTAGAGGTCATACGATTCCCTAAAGCTGTATTTGTTACCTTGATTTCCTTTCTCAGTGGAAGTACGAGATTTGAACATCAGTTACCTACTGTCATCTAAATGTCATGACACTCAAAACGTACTGAACTGTTGTATTAATGCTTCTTAAGTATTAGTCAACTAGCGGAGATATTGTTATAAGTAGCATCATCTACATTTAAGCGGTGTCAATTCTACTACAATGGATGGGTTTTTCAACATATATCTTATCTATGATGTTCGAGTTAAATTTTAAAACAAAATATCACAAACATTGAAAACTGATATAACTAAAACAGACCAAAATGTAAGTCAAACTCGGACACAGAATAACAGCTATGCAGGTAGTATGGACATATACCTTTGTGCAGTTAAGTAGCTGTCTAACAGGCCATGCGGTAACAAAAACATTTGTTACTACAAGAGATGCTCGTTTCAATAAAAAGTAAAATCACAAAAATACTGAACTTCGAGGAAAATTCAAAAAGGAAAGTCGCTTATCAAAGGACAAAATCAAAAGCTCAAACACATCAAAAGAATGGACAACAACTGTCGCAATTCTGACGTGGTACAGGCATTTTCTTATGTACAAAAAATGGTGGTTGAAATCTGGTTATAAAGCTAGCTAAACCTCTTACTTATAAGACGGTCGCATCAAATTCCATTATATTGACAACAATAAATAGAGTCATTGTGTAATATTTCAGTTCAACATAATTGAAAATTCAAAACCTAATACAAATGTTTCAATTCTGATATCAAAGAAACGAACCAAAAGAGTGTGAAATACGTACAATAAACAATAACGTTGTGCTATTTTGACTTTGTAAAACGTCACCAGTGTTTGAAGTTGAAGAACCAGTGGTTTGCCAAAATACGTCTTGTCTTTTTTTTAAAGTTCATCGCAAGATACCAAGTCCTTTCTGATAAATTTTCATATCAACTTCACAAATAACACACTGTGGTCTTGGAGTATAGATTTGTAGGTATTGGCGTTGTTTATCGTCTCAATAACGTGTTTAGTATTCTTTAATTTGTCGTTGTGAATATTACTATTGATGTACTCTATTTTAGGAATTATCCATTTGACGTGGCTCGGTACTTATACACACCGTCATTGTGTTATTGTGTTATAAGTCTGTTTTTTTTTACAAATTTTGTATTAATTTTTTTGTCTTTCATTTTTGTTAAAAAAAATTGTCTATGTGCTTTTCTGTATTGACATATTTGTTTGTTTTATATTTATTAAGAATACTGTGGATTCATTTATTTTCATGGGTATCAATTTTCGTGGATTGAGGAAAACTCGCTTTTTCAGTGATATTTAAATTCGTGGTTTTGCCTAAACCTACCTACAAAGCCTATTTACAATTTGTGATTCGTTGAAAATTTAAATTCGTAGTTCACCTGTACCCACAAAACCCACGAAAATTTGTGGCATTTTTACCTAATATATTATGTCTGTTTGTTTTGTGCACACATCGTTGTAATAATGTAGGTATTTGGACTGTGATACAAGTGAGAGGTTTGGCGCTATAAAACAAGGTTCAATCCACTATTGTTTACAAATGAAATACATATACCAAGTCAGGAATATGACAGGTGTTATCCGTTTGTTTGATGTGTTTGAGCTTTTGATTTTGCCAATTGATTAGGGACTTTCTGTTTTGAATTTTCATGCCAGTTACGAAATGCTTATCGTTTATGCTGGTGTTATCCTTTGGCCTAGTTCTAACCCGGGAAGATAGTATCAATGTTAATTATAACATTGCACATTACCAGTTTTACTGCAAAAAGGGGGACGAAAGATACCAGAGGGACAGTCAAACTCATAAATCGAAAATAAACTGACAACGCCATGGCTAGAAATGAAAAGACAAACAGACAAACAATAGTACACATTACACAACATATAAAAACTAAAGATTAAGCAACACGAACCCCACCAAAAACTATGCTCCGAAAGGGTAAGCAGATCCTGTTCCACAAGTGGCACCTGTCGTGTTGCTCATGTTATAACAAATTCGGTAAATAGTTTAATTCGGTAGGTCACATCAATGAAAGGGAAGGGGATTGTAGTTACGACGTAAGGAACATATCCGATATCTTTTGTGAAAAAGATGCACATCATTTCATTGTAGAAGTTGCCAACCTTAAAGAAGAATTTGTTATAACAAAATTCATTACGTGGTTATTATACTCTTAAAATAATTTTTATTGTGGTCTTGTGACGCCAACACTTCATACAAGAATTTATTACGTACCAGTTTCATATATGGACACAAAAAAAGTTATATATTTAATATATCGCATGCAAGTAGCAATGTTAATATTCTGAAGAATTTTTTTTTGGAAGAATTGTGAACGGTATTTACCATACATAGCTATAATAAATATGATTTTTTTTAGACATAACCATCAATGTATAAATAAGAATATATATAAGGCGTTTGTAATTTTTCGTTAAAACTTTCTGTAGAATCACCCCAAAAAACATGTTGTTAGATAATTTGAAGATGTAACGATTTTTCTATCATTCGTTTTTTCTAAATTTGCAGGTTGAATCTTAACTAGGACAAATGTTCAATAAGATATGAATATTTTCATCGTCATTTTGTAAAACAAGGACACCATAATATATGTAGTTTTAAAAGGACAAACCAATGTCATTGAATTATCATATTACAAAACAACTGTTCTTTCCTAGATTTAGAAAGTTCAGTTTAATGTAGGAGTTTCTATTTCTAAAACATCATGTTTTTCCTTTTTTACGCTGGTGTTAATTTTGCTCTTATGTCCGTGTTTATTTAACTGTCCGTTCGCCATTTCCGAATGCAGAGTGACGTTTAAGATTCGAATTAACGTTATTAATGTATCATTGGTAAATTTTTATGAAAGGGATTTTGTTTCCAAAAATTCCTTAAAATCTTTACTAGGTTGTGTTTTGTGTACTAATGTTTGTATGTTTGTCTTTTTATTTTTAAGCCATGACATTGACATATAAAAAAGAAGATGTGGTATGATTGCCAATGATACAACTCTCCACAGTTTATTTTCGACTTATTAGTTTTAAATTCCTTCTGGTATCTTTCGCCTTTTTTTGTGCTAAAATTTCAAAAAAGCTACAAGGGTTTTCTTTGGAAGTTTAACTTTCTAGTATACCAAAGTATACGCCAGATATTTGAATTTTAAACGTTAATTTACGAATGATAAAATGAAATGATAATGGAAATATAATTGAAAATATGAAAATGTAAGTCCACTATACTGATTGTTCAAAGTGTTGACTAAATTTTTGTTGTAGTGACAAATGGATCTTCTTTTTTGGGGGACGTATCGGATATGATATGAATATATTTGATTTAACTAATGTTTAGAAAATTGTTGTCCTTGTTGGTTTACATTTTTGTTCTTTTTTATATGAAAGCTATTTATATAAATTGTAAATTACGTACTGAAGTGGTGATGGATCGCACTTCTTTAATAAAACTTCAATACACTCTCTGTCATCACAAAAAAGAAAGAAAAAATGTTGTAAAGGAAATTTATTTTTGAATATTTTGAATATAAGAGGCCTTTGAACTGAAAGTTTAAAGTGTTGATAAATTTAAATCAAAACCGCTAGAATCCAATTAGAAAAAGACATTAACAGGAAATGGAAAGGAAACATCCAAATATGGAAAACAACAGAAAATCTATGTCAGAAAAAAGACCAGAAAAACAAAATTGCAAGAATTGGATTTGACTACAGCTATAGATTTAAAATCCTCACGACGACGAACATAACTAATGTGATGTCTGTGCTTTGAATTCGTCAGGCAAAACATTTATTTACGATATTGTTGAAAAATAAAAAATAAGATTCGTGTGAAAGTTCAAGAAGTTTTCTCCCTATTAAACGTTGACAAGATTGCATTTCAAAAGCAAAGTATAATTGCATGGCTTAGTGTGGCCAATGTTTGAATTTTCATGAATGTGTTTTGAAACTATAAGTAAAAAGGCCGTACATTTACCTTTAATGGTTTACTTTTATAAATTGTTATTTGGATGGAATGTTGTCTCATTGGCAATCACACCACATCTTTCTATATCTAGTGACTCAAATAATGAGATCTTTTGAATAAACTGAAATTACAAGAGATTCGTTTCTCAAATTGTTATTGCTAGTATTAAGCAATATCGTAGAACTTCCGGTGTGCTGGAATGCAAGTTTCTACGGAAAATGCCTGCATTAAGTCATGAATATAACAGTTGTTTTTGACTTGTTCCGTTTTTTGAAAACGTTTGATTTTGTGAGTTTTTATAGACTTCCTCATATTAAATTCACCATGGATTTCGGTATTTGTTATATCTTTTTTTCTAGAATTGTTAAACAATATTAAAGTTTCGTTACTATAGAAAGGTCCGTTATGTATTGTAATATAGATAAACTCTCTCGATCGAATATTAACATTGAATGTTCTGGTGAATTAGATCCCAGTAATACTTATAGAAAAACAGCAAGGTGTGAATGCATCACGTCATTAAGCCCCAATGGAATTATGAAATAAGCATAAACCATTGCCTCTTCCTTGAGCTGAAAGAAAATAAAAATCAATCGAAAATACTGAAACCATCCGATCGGTCTGTCTCTGCCTTGTTGAATTCCTGTTCAATATTTTTTTACAAAATGTTGTATATTTGCAATTCAAAGACTCATATATTTATTATAAAATATAGTACATAACAACATATGCTTCGAAATTATCCAAAATAAAAAGTAGTTCAGAATTATTTATATCATTCTTTTTAATAGGTAATACAGAAATTTTAGTGACTTTTTTTTATTAATGTGATAGATTAATCATTTTTCCATAAAAGTTATAAATCAAATTGTACCATATGTTTCATAAAGTATGGTTTAAATTACCTGTACTTCTCGAACTCTTCTCTATTTTTCATAACTGTTTAATTCATTTGTTTCATCTGTCGAGATAATTTAACAACATTATTGTTTCATCAATTGAGAAATTTTACAACAGGATTGGTTTGCTCAAACCGTAAATTATAATATGACGTCCTTATTACGCTTTGTAAACAAAGCCGTGTTCTAATGAGAACAAAATATGTTTGACACATGCGCACGAACTTACTGTTTATATTAATGTTATTTCCTTTGTTATCCTTTAAAATTTATACATTCAAGCAGCTAACATAAACTTTTATTATATATTTTTATCAAACAACATATATTTACCCTGCTCATAGTTTTTAAGCTTATCAAACATGAAATGTAATGTACTGATTCCTCGGGGAGGAAACGGGAACAGCCAAACATATTTACGGTATTTTCGTACGCTTCGACCTATAAAGATACTGTATTTGTCCTAACGCTCAGTGTAAAATATCGACAAATATAATGCCTACCCATGTTAAAATGAGCATAGAGCATGACATGAAGGAATTATTTCTTAAATTTAACATTGCAGTTAACGTCCAATCGTTTGTTCTATTATTGATAAAGTACATGCATTTCTATATAAACTCATCATAGAAACCAGGTTGCGGTAGAGCGTCAGTTATACTAGTAAACATCAATAACCTGTTTATAAAGGCTTTTATTACGATTTGTTTGAAATACTAAGCATGTTTTACTCCAAGAGTAAACTACTTTTGCTGTTATTGGCATTACATACCGAACTCCAAGGAAAATTCAAAACGAAAAGTCCTTAATCAAATGGCAAAATCAAAAGCTTAAGCACAGCAAACGATTGGACAACAATTGGCATATTCCTGACTTTGTACATGCATTTTCTTATGTAAAACAAAATGGTGGTTAAATCCTGGTTTTATAGCGAAGAACCGAGCTACACCAAAGGGAAATGCATGTACCAAGTCAGGAATATGACAGTTTTTTTTCCATTCGTTTGATGTGTTTGAGCTTTTGATTTTACTATTCCATAAATGACCATTCGATTTGTATTTTCCTTGGAGTTTATGTCATGTGACTTTTTACTAAAATATGGACTAAACAATAAAGAGTATTAATTTACTAACACAGATAACAGAAACCCAAAACATATAAAATGACAAACAACGTCAGTACATAGAATTTATATTTCAAGACCATTATGTATTTTTTTTATAAGGAATATTTATCACCAAGTTCCTTGTATCTTCCGATGATTTTTTTTTTTAAAGGACGAGACGTTCTTTGACATAACCCTGGTACGTCAACTTTCTGGTCAGATACTGGTGACTTTGTAAAAGGTTGGGTAGCAGCTGCAAATCTTTGAATACCGAATTAGTTGGGAAATGTACACTTCATATGCAGGTGAAGTTGGTTTATTGCTACTAAGGTGGGAGAAATTGATAATTTCAAAAGCAAAATCGTCACTTTTGTCATAGATTCTGGTACCGAGATACATCGTATGTTGAATTCGATGTATAAGTTTAAAAATAAGGCGCAGGGAGAGAAAGATTTTTTTCTCATTAATTTCTAGTTCTGAAGGGTATATTAATGGAACCCAATCAGAAAAGTTTGGATTGTTAATGAAAAGAACATCATCAATGTATCTGAAAGGATATAAGTTATCTGGTTTCCTTGATCACGTTGTTTAAACAAGTGTCTAAAGGGGTAACTAATATGAAAATAAGAAGAGGTAGATAAGGAGAGGTGCACAGTTCGTTCCCATGGGAATACCGACAATTTGTTGCAAACCTCTACCTCCAATCACAATTATATGTTGTCATTAAATAACTGTCACTTGTTAATCTGTGTAGCGTGTTTTACATTTTTGTTCATTATTAACAAAATACGCCGTATGATATCCAAAATCAATAAATGTATATCATTATGGATTATTTATTTTAGACGGTTTTTTAATTTCTCGTGGGCTTTTGAGACGAACCACGCGCCTGGCGTACAATTTTTATTTTTATTTTACTAGTAATATGTATAATGAGTTTGTTTATCAATAAATATAACAGATATATTCAATGTTAATTTACACGAATAGTTAGAGATTTAGGTATATGCCAATGAGACAGTAAATGACGATAACAAAATTACAAAAAAATACATCTAGAGGACAACCTCAATACAGTTTTCAACAATACAAACGTGTCTATACAATATAGACCACGCTCTTAACCATAGAAAGTTGGGACTAACTTACACAGAAACTTCTCGAAAATCTGCAACGAACAACGATTTCTATCAATACCAAAAACTGAGGATGTTTCTTACAACAACAGCTGACGATGTTTTTGACTTGGGAGGGCACATAAATATGTTTTGAGGTTAAAATAGTCTTATGATATATATATGTATATGTATTCATCTGTAATTAACATACAGTTTACGACAGCATAATCACTTTACCTTGTACATGTATTTATTTTACTCATGGAGTCAATAATGCAAAGTTGATGAAAGTGCAGTCTGCATATTATGAAATGCATACTAAGAACATTTGGTCCTTTCTCTTTTAGTGAAGTTTAATTTGTTTTAACATCAATAGTACAAAAACACTGATGCCGGAAAAGATAACTAATAAATGTTTAAAATCTTGATATCTTGTAAATATTTATTATTTATTTCAAACATGTTTCTGTGAAAGTCTCTACTCTTGTCAGACAATAGGAAACTATTTAACATTATTTTTCAATACTCTTATTAATGGTTGTGAATACATTCAGAAAATAACATTTTCGTTTTTAGTTACTTTGACTTTGTACGATGTTTATTGTTGTTTTCACAGTGATAGTAGTAATCGGTTGATCTTTCAGACCGAACCCGTTCGGTATATAAGAGCAACAATAGTATACCACTGTTCAAAAGTCTTAAATCGATTGAGAGAAAACAAATCCGGGTTACAAACTAAAACCGAGGGAAACATATCTAAACAGAACACTGAAGTGCAACAAAAAACAATCGAGGATGCAACACACACAGGAACGAACTATAAGATAACAACTAGTGTTAAAGCTGTTAATCTTCTGTTATCATTTCAACTCCTTTTCATTTGGCACATTTCCTTCAAAACGCCCTTTATACAATGCCATTTATCACTGAATATTTTTTTATAACCTGGAACGTTTTACTATTGATACATCAATGTTTTATGACTGATTTTCCTAATGTGGTGCTGCTAAACCACTATCACAGGTTAGAAGGTTAAGCTGTCATAAACATGTTAACCATCGCCACATGTATGTACCGGCACCAAGTCAGGAGCATGTTTTCTCGGGGTTGTCTTATGTGCTTTTTGAAATATGTGTTTATTGTTTATTGCTTTTTCATAAAACAGGCCGTTGGTTTCCTCTTTTGAATTGTTCACAGTTTGTCAAAACAACAATTACTATGAATTTTGGTGATTGTTAAAACCCATAGTTATATAAATATACTAACATCAGCAAAATCAATGCATACACCACAATATCACTAGATAAGCTTGGGGCATTTACATTGGACTTTAATTGGCAATCATACACTGCAAAAGATGTGGTATCGGTTTGTAGCAGTGATATATCATATGCTGCAGTGTATCAAAGCTCATGATAACGATGATGCACACAAAACCCCAAATATACATATAGAGCTATATAATGAAACGGCATTGGTGTGGTTACATGGCAAGTATAATCATCCTTAAGTCATACAAACACAGCTGATCTGCAGGACATATCATGTACATACCAGCCACAGTACATGCTACAACCTTATATAAATCGTCGGTTTATTACAACACTTTACTAACTAAAGCTGTATTATTATACCATAATTAGCTGAGTGGTATAGGTTGTTGGATGCAGTGTATGTGGTGTTTTCGCGATTTCAAAGATTGTTGGGCTAAACAGTTGTCTCATTGGCAGGCATACCCATTTTACAAATTGTATGCATTTAATTGTGGTGTTAGTCTTGTATCACACAATATGGTCCGATGGAGAATTTTGAAAAGCTTACTAAGCGGTTTGAACTTTGACGATTGATGAAACCCACTGTTATATTTATCCTTGTCTGTTGGTCCCTAGTTGATACATTTCTCTTTGACAATCATACACCATTTCCCTATTTAAATTGTTTTTATGACAGGTATGTTCAGCGCTTTTGTATTTAAGTTAGTTACATAAAGCCATAGATCTTTATTCGATGACTTGAGATTCTGTACATTCATTGTTTGGCAAAGTTTGTTTGGAACTGTTTTCCAATACATGACGTATGTACGTTCTCAGTGTAAAAGTTTTAGTATGTCTTTAAAATATGCAAATCTAACATTCTTTCAAACCAGGACATGCACCATACTTGCTTTACAAAATGCAATGTTTTCCTGTAAAAGTGGATCCTGGAACAAATCTTCATTTGAAATTAATACTATGTTTTTTTTATTTATCTTCTTTTTTAACATCAGGATGGTTAAGTGTAATAAATATATGGAATATTCACGAGACAATACGTCAAATACAAAACTATCCCAAAATAGACTTACATCAGCACAATCAATACATACAACACAATATAACTAAATAAGCTTGGGGCATTTACATTGGGACTTTAAATGGGGCAATCATACAATGCAAAAGATGTGGCGTCGGTCTGTAGCAGTACTATGTCAAATCTCATGATGATAACGACGATGCACACAAAACCTCAAATGTACACATGAAGCTATAGCTATCATAAAATGGTATTGGTGAGGTTGCATAGCAAATATAATCATCCTTAAGCCATACAAACACAGCTGATATTCAAGATATAGCATGTACATTCCATCCACCGTACATGATGAACAAAGAAAGACATACTACATTAACGAAAGCTATTCCGTTATAGTCTAGATAGAAGAATTGTGATGGGGAATCAGTACATGGGGTGTTGTCACGAAGGTAAAAAGGCATGATATTATTCCATCGATGAAGGTTTAACACTGTTGACCGAAACAGTTGTCTCATTCGCAAACCTACCCAATCATCATAGTTTTATACATTTAATTGTTGTCTTGTATCAAACAAGCTGGTCCGGTTGTAAAGCTTACCATATTCAGACTTAGTTCGTAATAAATCTAATAATGGTACTGCATGACAAGTATTAACAGTATCTTTCTTTACGACATGCAGACAAAGCAACCAGTCAAGCTGTTAGGTACACCACCTACATGTCCCAACACGTACTTTTTTACAACATATATAACATGAAATGATCTTTTGTCGGGTTGTCTTTTTGACCCATTCCCCATTTCCATTCTCATTTTATAAATCGCTCATTTTATAAATCGACAAGAAAAGATTTTTTCGTAATGTCAATCATAGGTTTAAGTTCCATCGATCTGTCAGGTAGAATATTTTTTTAAAGATCTAGCTGAGAAGCTCCATATTACTAGTAGTTTAAAACTATGGAATACAGAAAAGGGGACCTTCATGTCTATTTATTCGTTATAAAGATAATCGATTTTGAACTGTAACGGTCATGACTTTCTATATTGTCTTGTTAGACGGAATAATAATGTAGTATGTAGTGTTTTTGCAGACATATTTATATGTGGTCAAATAAGATTTGTCAATACTATTTTTAGAACAATCAGAAGTTGTTATCTCCTGTTAAGTGACTGGATGGTTTTCAATCAACCGCAAGCATAATGACATAGCAGTATTGAATTTACCAGAAAAGATCTAAAAATTTCTTTAACTAAAAATAATTATGATCGGACATTTCAGATTTCTATCTTGTACCAGATGCACCCGAGTCTAAATTAGTCAGGTCACTTAAATGCACGAAAATTACAGTCTTGACGATTACAATTTTATTGTGTGATGTAATAGTTAAAGGGGTCACCACAGTTACGTGTGCACTATCTCTCAGTGATATTACACGTAGAAAGGAATTTTAAACTTTGCAAATTCGGCATGTTTTGGGTTACCAGATTATTTCAAGAATTTTAATTTTTCACGTGTAATTTATTAATGATTCATTTTTAATAGAGACTTATTACTTAAGTAATATTTTGGACAACATACACTAATTTTTCTTACTTATGACAGACCATTAAATGCAATTGTTCATGTATCCTGTACCCTTTCAATAAAGAGGTTGCACGATTGTCGTGTTGGGTTGAGTCATACATTACACCAATGACATGAAACTTATTTCCATTTATCTTATATGGGCTCCTGATAAATGTATATCAACACTGAAGTAATAACATGAAACTTATTTCCATGCATGTCATATAGGCTCCTGATAAATATATACCAACATTATAATAATTGTTTCTTTTTTTAATATATGAACCACATGTTCATACAATATCATAATACATAAACATATTAATTTTTCATATTTATAACATGTACAATAACTCCTTCACTGGACATCACATAAGTTAGGAATGTACTTATATCCAATGAACACATTAAATTCGCTTATATATGCTCTCACAAAATATAAAAAAACAAATAATATAACATTTCTCCAAATATTTTGATTTTAGTTCGACTAGAAAGAGACTACATAACATATTTGAACTCTTTTGATTAATAAGTAAGGCTTTCAAAGAATGACTAATTTGACCCGTGTAAAATATGAGACAATGGAATGCCACAATGATTTTGTTTACTATCAGTCACTCGCATCCATACAAGAAATAAAGAGAAAAGAATGGCAAGAAAATAAGAATTATCAGGCACTGTTGTTTTGATTTCTGGTAATGCCACAACCGTTTGAATTCATTACTATAAACAACAAACACAATGAACAAACACGGGCAATGGCATAAAACAATATCGTCACGCTGAATTTATTGTCAGCTATGATAAAAGTTAATATAAATGTTCTCGCAGTTCTCTGGATTTCCTTGGAATTAGCAAAGTCTGGTTACCTTACACTGGAAACAAACTAAGCACATTTGTCTTTTGGAATTATCAGCACTTTTAGTCATTCGGAACATCTCTTCATCATACCTCAACCAGATGATATGTAAATAGATGATTTTAAATAAATATTTAAATTTCAATCTCGGATATTATCGTCCTTTTCTTGTAATTTTGATTTAACATCCACTTGATTGGCCGAGGAAACTTGTGTATTTTGTGATGTAAAATTTTTGTCAATAACTTTTAACATTTCATTTAAATAGTTCTGAACAGCAGTCAGTGAAGCAACAATGGCGGGAGAACCGAAGCCATGTGTTATTAAACTGAAATGTGTAAGATGTCTTTGTATTCCAGGTTCTAGAATGGTCTGTGGTCGAGTATTTCCTAGGGGAGATCGGTCTTGATTGAGAAGATCCATGAATTCTTTCAAGATTTGCCTACAGAAGTAAAAATATATATATGTGTTAATTAAAACAAGACAAAAAATACTATTAAACAACAATAAATATTATCAAATTTAACAATTGAATGTACACAACATGAGCACACACCAGGAGTGCTTTAAATTCAGTGGCACATTTAACCTACTTATTCAAAATTATAACATGTTAATTTTATATGAATAAAAATTGTGTTGTATTTACCAACAAGCAGAGTAGCTATAACAAAGAAAGTAACATCTAGTAGACATCAAACATGGGTAGTATACCACGAATAATTAAAAGTTTGACTCCTAGTCGACGAATTGTATCTTAGATGAAGGCAAGCAGCAGCCAAACGTAGTCTTCAGTTTAAAAAGGTTAAGGCTTGAAACTCAACCTTCCACACAGACAAATAGCTTTAAATATATCTAAGTCGAGTTTTTCTCTTGATTGTCATACCTTTAAATAAAACTTTCATTTGTCATTTTTTTCTGAAAAACCTTCAAATGGAATTCATATTCATAGCTACTAATCTTAATTTCCTACTTCTGTATACAGCACGACTCCATGATTTGCTGATAACCAATTTTGCTCTCAGAAAAGAGTTCAGAGTAAGATAGCTCTGACCGATCAGATTATTTTATACAATTATACAATGCAATACAAAACATATTTATCTCTCAGTGACTCCGCAAAATTTACCACAGTCTAAATTTAACATGTTTTACGTGTTAAAAGAACAATAAGGAATTTTGAACATTGACATGCATACTAATATCAAAGCTGCATTTATAGAACAAGAACAGAAGTCTATGCTTACTTTGTAGCTAAAATCATATTTTTTCTCGTTACAAGTTCTGAAGGATCTTGTGTATTATATTGTCGACTGTTATATTCTGCACACTGTCTGCCTGGGAATTCAGTCTCACACAGGTACCCGTAATCTCGTGCTAACCTTACTGCCTCTCCTATAAAAAAAAAGTAAAAAAAGGTAACCAATTACACTAGTTAATGTAATATATTTAAAGTGATAAAAGATTGTCAAAGTGAAGTAGTTAAAAACCATGAATGGCGTCATCACAATGTGGGAAAATGCTCAGATTAATCCTAAAATGTTAAATTGAATTGGGACAGTAAAATCTATATTAAATCATCATCCATGTCGCCTAATGAATGATAAACATGTATATATTTGAAGGTAATGGACACGGTTGAGTGGTCTGATGAGTAGGTATAGATTGTCATCCATCTATCACTATAGTTGACAACAAGGAAAAGCTTACACGTCTCACCACCGAGGAAAGCATTACCTCTTAGGAATGTCAATTCGTTAACTAATAATATTTATATACTTATTAAGTATATATGTCACTCCAGTACTTATTTTGTAAATGTCTTCTCGCTATATTCAAGAAACCGTGACATAGTTTTTCTATCTTATTAACCGTCTAATCGTGTCTTTCGTATTGAAATTACTTTTCATTCTTTATCAGAAAAAAGAAAGTGTGTGTGAGTGGTTTATATCTTGTCATACGATATGATCGTTTGGGGATCATTAAATACCCCTAGTTATCTGTGTCTATTTTTGTGTCATGTGTAGTTGGGTAGCTGTCTCACTAATGTATTCAAACATTTTTATTCACATCGAGGTGTTGTGTGTTTTCCTACCAATGTATATATTATTCTTACTTCTTCATGTGGTCATTTTTACATTATTTTTTTAATTTTTAAAACATTTTGAAATAGTGTGATACCACAAGTACACACACCAACGTAAGTTCATTGTTTAAGTTAATGATGATAACTTCCCTTGGTTGTCTTAATCGTTGTCAAATGACGTCTGAATACCGCTTGTGGTCGTTATTTCTCTGTGTAAATGCATTTTGGGTGATTTTTCGTTTGTTGAATGATCTTTTGGAAATAAAACTGTTTTATGTATATTTCTTATCTCTGTTTTCTTTACTTACCCTCGACTAGTGACGTCAGAAGCGTGACATTTGCAGCCTTACGTCTTCCGGCCGGTAAGCTCAAACCAATTTTATCTAACTTTTCTCTAAGTGATCTACCTCCATTTTTAGATTTAGCTCTACAAGACGAAACATATATATCCTTTTATACAGAGGGTTAAGACAGACTCATTGTCCAATCGAAACAACAAAAAATATTTGGGTCAAAAATAAAAATGATGCTTCTGAAAATGGGCCGTTGATATCACGATATCACGAGATATTGTTTCACTTAATATATACATTTATGTATTAGTACTGCATTTCTTAATTGGGTTTTAAGACTTGAAGTAATCGGTACTTGACGTCTGACTTTTCAATTTAACCAGTCATAATACTTAGACTTCATAATACTTATATGTTATAGCCTAGAGCTCTGTAATCTAAAATCCTCTTTCGGACAACTTTTGACAGCTTTGTCGTTCTGAGATTACCTGACCTTACGCGATATATCATAATGCCTCTTTAAACCTTCTTAGGTCACGAAAAGGTGAAAGCGCGTAAAATCGAAATACGCTTGGCTTACTCTGTTTGTATGCGGTCTTATAGACGGTCCTAACTTTCTTTGCAGTTTAAAAATTCAGACCACAGTACATACTAATGAGACATTAATTAAGAAAAGTTCACATCAAAGAGATGCACATTTCTTTTATCTTTTACAAATTTAAACATCAAAATATTTTATAAAGCTCAAACTTAAATGGAAGTTTCAAAAGGTCAACAATCTGCAAAACATCATATTTGTGAACGTATGGAGCGCTCCCGCTGACATAATGAAAGACCAACAACTAATCGTTAATGTCAGTCTGTTAGCGACTTCTAAACTGAGAGTTCGTCCATTGTGTCTTTTGATTATATTAAGATTTGAGTTTGTTTCATAAATTTAAATTTATGGACGAAATTATAGTAATTTAAACATATGAATAAAAGTGGACGGACATCTTGTACAGCTGGATGAATCTATTATGTAAAACGGTCAGACAAAAGATTTACCATTCTGATTCCACGAAAACAGTTCCTATTCTGCTTTTAGCGGATAACCATTAACATGTAAAAGTATACTCAATAAGTTTTATGTTTTTACTTACCGACGAAGAACGCCACCTAACAGAGAAGCGTTTAAACATTCAGGAGGAGATAATCGTCTTTGGACTTCAGCAACAGTTACTTTATACTTTGAAGTTGAACTCAGTAAGGACAGTCGCCCTGGCACTGAACAGAATATGTCTCCTGGGGAGGTTATTCCTGATATAATTAATTCTTTACCATTTTCTGTTTTAGGTCGAATTCCTGCAACCAAATTGAAATAAATTAGAATTAAATCAATACAAGCCCAGCCATCAAATACTATTAAATGCAACAGCCCGAAGAAAGATAGTTCTCCTGCAAGCACCTTCAAACAAACTGAGGTGCTCAAAACAACATGGACAGTGAATGATGTATGTTTGGGTGGACTACATGTAGTGATATAGCACGAAAAACGTGTTACACATATTCTTACCGAGGGAATATACAAATTTAACTTTTAAATAAAATCTCTGAATGGAAAATTGAATGTAGAAGACAAATTACACATGTACATAACACTCCAAAGAGAACAAAAGAATAATTGTTCGTTGGTTGCTTCCTTCCCATTCCGTACATTTTAAGGGCGATAAAATATTAAATAATGAATAAATGAAGTAAACAGGTATTGGTAAGTTCCGCAAAGAAACTAAAGATGGATCAAAAGGGGGAATTTGAACAGAAAGAAAAACAGAGCTTAGCTAGAATCCATTATGGGTTAAAAGAGACAGGTTGCATTTACATGACATTTCAGGATTTCCTCTCCCATTTGACATGTTTTCAAATATCAAATTAGGATGCTGGAAGCGAACTCCAAATCTGGTTTACAATTACCACTAATCATTGGCTGAAGTACCGGTATGTGCGATGGTATTTGAAATGCGAATTGAAAGTACCTTACATGGGCAGAAACAACGAAAACACAGATAACACGAACACAACCGAAAACACACAGAACAAATTCAACCAAGAACACACATAGAACGAACACAGCCGAAAACAAACATATAAATGCTAACTATATCAGATAAGCCTCCTCTATCGCGACCGGCAGTGTTAAAAGACAATACTTCTAATTCTGACATATTAACTAAATGATTTGCTGTTGTGTTGTAAAAAGGGACTTAAGGAAAAATCAATTTGTTGTATATTCAATTTGTAGAAATTCTTAAACGTTCTGGAAATCTGACAACGGCAGAAGAATCCCGTCCAACTACTCAGCTCGTCTTAATTGCACAAATCTGTCTATGACGACCAATTTAAATACAATTTTGGGTCATTATCTGCAGATCTGATGATATTTAGCTTGAGTGAAGTAATATAATTTATCTCTTATTCGGCTCTCCTCTCAAATGATTTGCTAATTACGATGAAAATTGTGTTCTTGGATTTTTTCTCAAATAAGGCTCATTGCAATTCAGCGAACATTATGGTGACTAAACGCTTACAGAAGATTCTTCTCTTTTTTGTTTTGTATCCAGACAAATGCAAAAAGGAAATGTTTGATATTGGACATGTACATCGGAGAATGTATTATAAATAAGAGAAAAAAGAATGCATATATAAACAATATTGAAAATGATGCACTTTGTCTTCACATTTACAGTTCATAAATTAAGCTTAGGTTGCAACCTCGCCGGGAAGTTGACCTTGGACAGTCTTTTGTCCAGTTTTATCATTGTCATTCTGGTTTTTAAACATCCAACTTGTTATTTTTTAGGCTTTTCAAACTTGTAGTATGGAATGTACCTAATGGGAATTATTCAACTAGACAATGAAATTTAGGAGTTTTAAATAGGCTGTGTACGTTTAAGCAGAATATCTCTTAGTAAAAGTCTTAGCATAGAAAAAAGATTGTCAAAAGTTCACATTGACCTTATAGGTTAAAAAAGACAGCATTCGTTTGATGTGTAATTGGTTAAGTGTGTTTTGACATTGATAAAACAAGACGGTCGTGAATGCTCCTTGTCACATCAATTCCAAAAACTATTTCTAAAATGGAGTACTTTATTTATTCAATGTTTTTCGTCATTAAATTAACGAACAGTTGAACCGAATGATTTTTTTCCTGTTTCCTTGTAAATCGGGATAATTTTATGTCGTCAATTTCACATGAAGTAAATGGATTTTGGTACTCATTTCATACAGATAACATCAGCTTTTTATCGTGGTGTTTAATTTCTTTTATATAGTAGCTCATCTTGTCTGCAAGAAATATAATTATGGGGGTAACGAAAGACAAGATACCAGGAGGGGATAGAAAAAAAAAAGAAAAATAGAAAACAAGAAGTTCAAAAGGGAAAAAAACCCGGGAGATGGTATTATATTAGTCTCCAATCAAAGTAACTCATACAACCTTGACAATAAGTTCGGAAACCAGAATAATTTGGAAAAATAAGAAATATTAGAGAAAAATAAGTAGCTATGTAGGTGAATCACAAAATCAAGTCCACATAGGCTCGCTAAAGAAAGGCTTTATATCTTTTTACTGGTGAATCCAAATGATGCATCTTGATTCTATTGTATTATTCAATTTATCATCATTACTACAGTTCAAATAGTACAACAAGTTTCAAGTTTTTTCCACATTTTCATTTGATCGAGTTGATCATTAACGCAATGTTATTGGTTGTGTTTAATTTGAACTCAACTATTTTCAAATTTTTATGCATGATCTTTGGAGAAGAGTTGTGTCGTGGTAAACGTTACCATTTCTTTATTTCGCTCAAAAACAAAGGATAAAAAAACACTCAAGTAAAAATCGAACAGATTTACAGTTGTCAAAAAAAAAGAAAGAAAAACCTAACAATAAAGTCAGCAATACATAAGTATTGAGACAAGGCATGATTTACATGACAGTCTTTTGAATGACGGATAAGAAAGCTAGATGTCTTAAAGTAAGCTAATTTTACTTGGAATAATGATTCCTTAGATACCTAAAATTTTAAAAGCCCTTTCAAAATCACAGCGGTAACTTAAAACTTAAACAAGAATTACTCATCTATATCTTTTCCAATTTTCATACTAAAAAAACATATACTACATGTGGTTAAAACATTTATGAATTTATGAATAGAGGAAGCAGGTATATATTATCCGATGTACCAAATTAAGCAAAGTAATTCACACGTCTACCTGGTTTACATGTGGGTAGAACCAGTAATGTGTAACCGGGATCAGAAACCATGAAATCGTTTTCTGGATATCTCTATTATACTAACACCAATTAAATAACAAGGCCACCTGCCTCCGAAGTTCATGTTTCTTTTGACGTACCATGCTGTTAGGTTGCACAGATTTAATAATACGTCAAATTTTCAACAGAAATTGGAATTTTATTACGCTGAAATTAAAGTTAATATTTTTCTAATGGATGTCAGCCCGCGAAGGGAGGTGCTCACAATAAACGGTAAAGTTGTTACAGGAAAGTAGTCTTCTCTTGTGGTTTGGTTCCAAGACATTATGTCCAAGGTAATGATAAAACACATCAATTTCTGTTACAAATAATTACAAGACTTTGATTCCAAGATGTGAAAGGTAGATTGCTTCAAAAGCAGTTTGTAGAACATATCATAACACTATTAATCTTGAAATGCAAGACCATATCAATAATGAAATGCCTATTCCATGATATCACATGACAAAGGGTGATCTTTCTTCCACTTTCATGTTAAAGTTTTTTTCAATAAAAAATCCAAAATCTGGGAATTTTCTCTTACATATTTGATTCATTTGTTTGCTTCAATCACAAACGTAATACAAAAGTGTTTGGAAGCTGTAACTACTATGGACCTTTTTAAAAAACTAACTTTAATGACCCTTTTTTGGAAAAATTATAACTACAATGGATCTTGGAAATTTTAACTCCAATGGACCTTACAGTAGAGGATTCCAAATGTTGCTAACGTTGTCTATGGACATATTATGATTTTCCTCTACTGACTGGAGGATTGCATGTGTGCTCAATATGGGTTACAGATTCAATAGTTGTTTGCGCTGTCTATGGACATATCATGGAGGATTGCATGTGAGCTCATATATGGGTTACAGATTCAATAGTTTTCTATCGTCTGCTTACCTTTTCTGATGACTCCATGACTATCAGCAATGTAATTATTGGTATCCTCTATAATGTTCTGAAAGAGAAAGGGACAAAAATTAATTCTATAAAAGAACATTATCTAATTAATTGATGTTAAAGGGAAATGTGTTGTGAAAAACTAAAACGGTAATCAGTATTATGGTCACCATGACAACATAGTATAACTGTCGTAATTTCTGAAATGAAAGGTAACTATAATCTGTCACTTGCCAAGATGTCGGCTATATGCCATCAATCAAAAAATTGTATCAACATGGACCTGTAATGGCGACAAAGTAACACGTAATTGACTTTCACTCTAAATTTCAAAAACAAAGATATATAAAAATCATAGATAAATATCTTCCATTTCGATGGGTTGTTTTATCAAATTTAAATCTACACTATCAAATCTTTTATAGTTAAAATTACTATTCACCCACCCGAAACTATTCATTTGCAATTTCAGATTTGTGAGAATGGTCAATTAAATAGACATTAAATGTGTTTGGATAGAAGTGAAGGCCAGTACCGGCTAGTAATGGTCATCTTATTGTGCAATGCCAAAGGAATGTCATTGTGGGCTGACCTACAAATGTCGTGGGTTTAATAGGTGTTGGATCATTTTCCGGCTTAAATTCCAATTTGGAATAAATTGAAATTAATTTCTGAAAACTAAACCGCATCCAATTTTACAGAGACCTAACTATCGAAGGGCTACTTTCAATAGTCAAAATGCTACATCCGAACTCCTTAAAACGATTAAAACAAAAACCAGAAACAAATAGATCTCATTATGCAGATAATAAACAGAATTTAGCCTAAAAAATGTGCACAAAAAGTTCAAACACAGGGCTTTATAGCGAGTACTTAGTAACAAGTAAAACAAACAGACATTAATGCCCCCCTATATATATATAATTCAAAGTTATCATTACACTTACTTACAAACCCACAAGGTACAGATTTAATGTACTCGCATTTATACCGAAAGCTAGTTATTCAAATCTAATATCAATCAATTAATAATTTTTCATTTCGCAAACTAAATTATCAATCTGAACACCTCTTATGGATTTAGTGTACAGATATAAGGACTCAAGTTGTAAAAATAAAAGTAAAAATAAAAACATGGCCTTGTGCCTCATCGTCATAGCAAAGTTATAGGATAAGTTCATGGTTTTTTTTGTTGCGAAATCTTCAAGACATTTTGATTGAATAGAAGTTTCAATATGTTTATTTCAACCCTTTTTACTGTCATCAATATGTTGTCATTGTCGGTTTACATGTAATTTATATAAATATTATATAACCAGTACAAAATTTTCTTGGAAGTATCTAGCATTAATATTTCTGATCTATGTAATATTGTCTTACGTGTATGAATTTTAGATAAAAATACTTTACAGAAAGTGACAAACTGCACCTTTCTCGGTAAATAACTACACATTGCTCATCTGTCAGAGGGTTGTTGATTTTTTGATGGGAATGAGTGATAAAAGAGTTGTAAAATGATCATTTATATGATGCATGGCCGACTAGATGAAGGCAATAGATTTTCTAATATGTCCATGTTTCAAATAATTTATTTCTAGGTCAGATCTGCGTAAGATGGAAATAACTATATTAAGTTCAGAAATGTTAATGTATACTCTGCTGTGTGCTACTCAATTTATGGATGCTCGCCTTGTCTGGTCTAAAAACAAACTTCGGCATTAACCATAGGCATTAAAATATATTTTGGTCTACTCTGCATACTTGCAAATTGATCCTTAAGACAGAGCACTTGCCTTATTGAAAGCTAGGTAATGCCAAACCCTTCCTTACACACTAACCTTGAATGGAAACATGGCCCCATTTTAAGAATAGAGAATATATAAAATGAAATGTTGATTTAAAGTTTAACTAATTCCGTCTGATAATTATATTTTGACCACCGTTGCATAATTTCCCATTAAGTATTATTGTCCAGAAAAAGGTCATCAAATATAGATTTTCTCACTAAATGTTATTCAGGAACGCGGGATAGATTAAATTATATTGTAAACGTGGCCATTTCTTTGTTGGACACTATGTTAGAAATCTATGGCTATGCGTGAATTCAGACCCCTACTTACAAATTTGAATAGGTGTCATGACACCTATAAAAGATTAGTTTTAGAGGCTTTTAAGAAAAAAAGCATTTTTTCGCTTGTTGTAATTCTAGTAAAACCGAAGTGAGAAAAAATAAATGTATATAAAAATGTTTTAAATTCTGTTGATCCGAAAGTATTTTGTTACCTGTTTAACACCTAAACAAATGTTTACATTAAAATTTCATTTGAAAAAAAATCTTTTTTAACATCTTGAAATTGTAAAGTAATAATTTACTTAAAATCGTTCAGTAATGGGCGGATGTTCACATCATTACTAGA
This sequence comes from Mytilus edulis, assembly GCF_963676685.1. Lineage (NCBI taxonomy): Eukaryota > Metazoa > Mollusca > Bivalvia > Mytilida > Mytilidae > Mytilus > Mytilus edulis. Next base: position 6,922,312 of record NC_092344.1, read on the forward strand.
AATTTTAAGAAAAATTAATGTTATGTGATAAGTACAAGTATATGATATGTTGTACATAAAAATGTCTTTTGGTAAAATACATTTCTGAAAGAAAAAATCCGTCAACCTGGAACGACCAGGTACATCATAATATTAATATGTATAAAATATATTTCTGATTTATGCTTTATTTTTTGACAAATTGTGACTGTAAATGAAATTTAAAATTCCTATCCGAAATTTTATTGCGAAAACATTAAAGAAAATGGTGCGGCACATTGAAAATTTTCAAAAGAAAAAGTAAGCAAAAGCAAACTATGAAAAATAAAGAAGCGGTTAAATTACTTACAAAACGGAACAAATCCTATCTACGATTCATTTTCCATAACTGTTATGTCTATTATAAGTCATTTAATAGTCTAGCTAACGCGTGCCGTTTAGTTTAGCCCGGGGTGCACTCCACGGTTTTGAATGGCTTTATCTATTATGCGGTATAGCTTGCACTTGTAAAATCCCCCAGGGTACTTGTAACAATACCGGAGTCAATAAGTTTATTTGTATTTTCATTTAAAGAATGAAAACAAATATTCAAATTTATTCAATTCCGCTTCTGATTTTTACCTTTAATTCTTACAGCAAATATTTTATTTACACTTGTTTTAGAAAATCATGGAAAAGTAGCGGGACTAAATTTTCCCACCCTGGTTGATGGAGAAATTTCAAAAGAATGATAAAGTTACATTGAATTGAAGCTATTCAAAATGTCATAATGGTTTCGATTATTCAAGAATTCTGAAAACTCTTAGTAAGCGATAGTAATTTGAAACTATTCAAATAACTTATAATGACAGTATTTACAGATCTACGACTTTTATAACCATTAATTTTATAGAAACAACATTTAAACTCTAATTTTATTCTAACTACACTTCGTCAAATTCAAGAAATGTTAAATAGTTTTTAAGTATATCTTTATCAAATGGATTTTATTTTAAAACTCACTTTAGTTAATTATATTTTATCCAAAAAAGACAAATTTACGATTAATCAGAACCCGAACAAAGTAATAGGTAACAAATATTCAAAATTTAAAAACGAATTTTGTGTAAAACCAAAGCTTAACAAACGTAAAGACTTACTTGATGAACAGCATCTTCAATGGCCTGTGTAACCGAATTATGGTGCGCAAAACCCCCATCGTGTTCACCAAATCCTAAATGGCCACCGGGTACTAAAACATCAGAGCGTCTAAATCCTCCATAGTCTAACCTCCGGGAATCATTAGGTGCCGTAAGTCCATGCATGTTATGAATGGGTTCTTCTTTATAACGGATAGCTCTACTGTCAGGAACATGAATTTGTTGATAATTTTGGGATCCTGGATGGAAATTACTTAAATGAGAATATGAGTCTGTGTTAAAATGAGCATGATGAAATTCCATTCCTTGTTGTGCCTGGAGGTTATATGGCGGAGGAAAGTATGGAGGCTGGAAATCAGATGTTGGAGTATGGGATAGTCTTGGAGCCGGCGGAAATGTTCCTGTTGTAGACATAGAACTGACCAGTTGACCAAGTCCTCCATGGCTAGAAACATCGCGTCTATCCTGAAATAATAAAATGAAATAAATTGCAATATACTATAATAATAATTGAGATATATTTGCGAAGCTTAATTGACGAACTTAGCTCTAAGCAACCGGAAAATAAAATAAATATGTATCAGTAAGGCTACAAAACATAACTATCATATAATAATTATATAGATACCTCCGTTTCAACATTGCCAGTGTATGCCGATGGCATGTCTCGTTTGTAATAATTCGGTGATTGGTCGAGATCGGTGATAGAAGTTCCGTTAACTTCGGCTTGTCCTGTTTCTTCTGCTGTGGCGACGTGATTATGACCCACGGGACTGACTTGGGCCATTACTAGCTACTCGCTAATAAATTACCCTGGGATATGTTATCTTCGTTAATCGCTGGTCGAAAATCTATTCCATATAACATTAAATTTAACACAGTCTGTATTACTAGTCCAAGAAAATACAAATTATAAATTAAATCTGATACAAAAATGCAGAAAAAATCTTCAAATAAGATCACAGTCCAATATCAGTGTGTAAACAACTAGCCGTAAGGCACATATCCAAAATAAACCTGGAGCACTGTTTTAAGTGTATTATAGGACAAGCCTATCATACCATGGTTCACTGACCAAAAATAATATACCGAGACGAAAAGGCGGGATTAATGAGTAATTTTTCAGTCTGTATTTCTGTTTAAGGTAAATACGGTTTTAATAGACAGGTTTTAGCTCCGCCCTAAATTTAACACCACTCAGTTCCTCGAGTAGAACTCAACAGAATTTTTTCAATTGAATTAGTCTTTTTTAAAACCAATGAATGGAAAACATTGAGAGGAGATTTTGTACAATTAGTGATGTTTACTCAATTTTCTCAATGAACTTTTCCGTGTCGACTCTAGGAAGAGGGTGGACGAAGGAATTTTCACGGTTGAAATTTCTCGTATATGAAACTGTCTATTTGAATTATTTCAAATTCAATTGAAAACTTTAAACTATTGTTCAGTGATAGCTGACACAAACAAATCCACAATAAAAAGGAAATTGATTCTAAATAAAATGATAGTCCTTATATTTTTAATTAAATGATACATATTTTGGAATATTTTCCATTTCACCGGTGTCAAGTAATTTGGATCTTTTTTGTGTATATTCAGGATTAATTCTCCATTTATCCCATTGTGAGAAATTATTTTTGTCATCCAAACAATCAATTTCTACAAAAAGATTATAGACTTAATTCCAACAGTGTAAAGATATTTTGTTTTGTGTTTACTTTTTAATTAACAGTATGTTTCTCAAACTTTTTTATACAAATCCACAGGATTTATGTAGAGAATTGATTCATTAGTATATTTATGTAAAGGACTAACTATCTTATAGTAGTTTACGCTTTTAATGGCTTGACAGTATTTCTGTAATGGAATTTTGACGCCTTCGATTTTTTTTAGCTAAATCTTACACGGATTTAAGATAAATCGGAATTTTGTTGAATATGTTGGCCTCTTATCATGGCCATGTGAAAAAACAATGCCGCCATCAAAATAAACATTGAAAAATGGAAAGTCGTATTTGTATAAATAATTAATCCATTTAAAGACAATATTATACATTTTTCAATATAGTACGTTAATCCAATAAATCTTAAATCCGTTACCTAAACTTTAATTTACTTTTTCATAAATTAAAGTTTACCCAAAGATAATATAAAAAAAACGGATTTTGCTTTTGAATTTATGTATACGAACGGTCTCTGTCAATGACAATAATTAAACATATTTATTATTATAAAAAAAAAAGACACAAAAAAAAACCCCGATAAAATCTTTCAAAAATAATAGAAATAATATGCACACGTTGATATATAAATATATAAATAATCAATGCCTTTCAATATTCCTGTGGAATTAAAGTTTTATAAATAAATATCGCTATGATTCCGAAAAAATAATTCATAAGATATGTTTATTGAAAGATTATTATTTTTATACTACTGACTCTTTGTTGCACATTCGTTTTGCCTGTATGGTTACTGGCTGTGGCTTACACATAATTTTTAACTGTAATTAATTATATCAACTTGTTATTTTTTTAAATTGCAATCTACATCATCCGTCAGAACGGTCAAATCTGCATTAAATGGTTCTATCATCTCTGTCATGTAAACATTAAAGCTTTTACGATGAAACTTTTATTTCTTAAGCTTTATAAAGGAAACTTAGAAGTACATGCAACATCTTGAATGCTTTCTTTGTTCTGTAACTTCGGATTGTTTAAACGTTCACGATCGAAGTCAATTTGTGTTTCGGCTAAAAATATTCATTAATATTCTAAATCAAGTTCAAAAAAGTAACAAAAATTATGTACCAATGCATATACCAGTATGTAGATATTTGTCTTACTGATTGCACAAATTGTGCCACGACACATAAACATTATGTTTCATATGATAAAATGAAGGAGGATAACAGAAAATGGGGAAGTTATTAAGTTGATGCATTTTAACTAATTGCAAAATGTTCTGTTTTCATTTTTTTTAGTAAAACCTGTTGGATGTGTACTGATTGATATTTTATTCTGAGAAACGTTGTTTATTTATAAGTGGTTATTGACTTAGGAATAGCTTTCAGTTAAGTCCAGTACTATTGAATCAGTAATGTGTGTCTTTTGACTTTTTGTAAGTTGATCTTTGTGCAAATCTGATAAGTAAATGCCTCTACAAAAGATGGTATTGTGTTGTCAAAATGTAGTCCTCAGCCTCTTACATACTGAGCGATGTTAGAGGAGGGGTGATCTGTCGTAGACGCGTTTAACCCTGTTTTTTTTTATAGCTTATTGTGCAGTATGTGTTTTACTCATTGTTGAAACCCTATGATGTTACTGAATGATCCACCATTGGTGGAGGGCTGTCTTATTTGCAATCATACAGCATGTACAGTTATTTTTATATAAAGATTATTTAAGAACATATAACAGTTTCACACGTCTATATAAACGCGAAAAGGCATTCAAAACAGAATTTCACCGAGGACCGATTTTAAAAGTACCAAAAAAAAATGTAATTGTTTGACGCTGGTACTGGTTATTTTGTTAATATAAAACTATGTGAATTGTGCTTGATAAAAGTCCTTGCAGTTTGATATTCAAGTTAGTCGGGTCTACATAGAATTTTGAATGCGTTTCAACAAATAAAGCATTACTCAGTGAGGTTTTTTTTATATAAAAAAGAAAAAAAAATCAAAATTTAGAATTCAGAATTACATCTAATCGTAGAATATCATTTTCACAAAGCAAACATAAAATGTTTTAAATCTCCAGATTTTGCAAATAGCTGGAGGAAGAATATTGATTTTGACTTCATAACGTTAGCTATTTTATAAAATATAAGCGTAGTTTTTTTATACGAAGTCTTATATTGTTGTTTTAAGTGTTTATCCTAAAATTAACTTAAAATTACTATTATTTATTTAAATACTTTTGAAGTACTATTCAAAAATGTAATATGAACTCCGAGTTGGTTCCCTGGCTTTGCGTTTTAAACTGTGAACATTATGTAACCTAAAACATTTCATTACCACTGTAGTGAGGATGTTTAGAGATGAGATTAAGAAAAGAATAGTGGTCATAAGACGATTTTACGTCCATTTTGCTGACCGTTTATTACTTTCATGTTTTGAATGTAAAACAGGTACTTCATTTAAACAACGTATCATCGGTTAAGTGGTTTGGTGTTGCTTTTGCAATTGTTACATAGGTTGAAGTGTGGATCGGTATTTCATGAACAAAGCGGATTAGTAAACTCGAGACAGACTGGCGCTACCGTTCAATGTTGTAAAAATACATTCTGAACAAATTAAAGTTTCCATTTAAATAAGAAACAAACGACTTATCCTTTTTAATGAATAGCAATTTAAAAGGAGTGAAAAGCTACGATTTTCTTATCTTTTAATTGGTTGGTATATATTATGGAAAAATCTGTTAATTCAATTGAAACCATTTAAAATGTGTTGGTGCCATTTAAGCACCAGTAAAAAATAAGTTGGCACCTTTTGCTTTAATAAAACTTGAAAAAAAGACTGTTATAAAATGTCCATAACCTTTTGATAACATTGGCGATATATTGTTAAGACATAAATATATATAACACATTTATAATAAAATTACCTACACATTAACTCGATTAATATGTCAGTTTCTGGATCAACAGAAAAGTTTTAATATTTCATAATTTCTCTGCAAAATAATTCATTGGTCCTTATTTCTATTTCTATCAAAACAGTAAAAGTGTAACGCGTTTCTTTCTTGAAAGCCTTAAGGTCCACACATTCAAAACTCAACGAAGACCCAACTATCAATTGTATTTGGAAATTTCAAGTACAGAACGTTTAACAAGCACTTTATTTATAGTATATTATTGACAAATTAATTAATTTGAATCAAAATGGTATCTGCAATGAAAAAAAAAAACCTGTTGCACCTAGATTTAAAGACGGACAAAATACAAAAGGAAATTATAGCTTATTAAAAGTACATATAATCCAAGGCTAAATTAGATAAGATATGTATTTTGGTATTATTGTAAATAACAACATACCCCATTAATCAAGTTTACATATAGGGATGAATCAACCCTCCCATTGATCACAACACTTTGTACGTCTGTTTTGATAACTGAAATTAATTTGACCATTTTGGTCTAGTACCTATAATTTGTTGCTTGTCTAAGTTTTGTGGGTGTAACATGATAAGATGTCAGGGTTTCGTCATCAGATGAACAACAAGGTTCTTTCATCCTTACCTCTCATTCGTTATATATACTACAAGACTGTATCATTTATCTTAACTAACGAAAACCAAAGAACCGTCACAAAAATATATAATGTCCACAACATATAATGAACCATACACATATATAAACGACAAAAAGGATCACATGATGACCCCTGTTTATAGAACACCTGCTACAAAGAGATCGGGTCTTTAAGAATTGTTTTGTTTGTGTGTGGTAAACATGTTAACATACAAGTTACGTCAGCCAGCTTCGTGCTTTATTAATATAACATATGTATATGGTTAAATCAAAATACAAGAACGATGTTTACAGAAAGAATCATATAAAGTGAAGATCTGTGAATTTATCATAAATGCATATATTGTAATATGTAAAATGTAATATATGTTATATAGTTTTCATAGTATCTTCATGTGAAAATGGTAAAATTATTTTTTTTTATATAAGAATTGATAAGTGTGCTCTGCAAATAATAATTTTTTGATAAATTAAAATTTTGAGAGCAGATATATTATACGAATTGTTCTCCCGACTGCCAATACTTCAAATAATTTTTTTTTCACAGAAGTGTCTTTGGTTAATTTAATTTCATTCCTGACCAAGTTAATTGTACTCGTTGAATTGTTTAAACAGTAAGAAACATTATTTTTTTCTTTTTCCTTATAGCTCTTTAATAGCTTTATCTTCAAAAGCTTCTTGATGACTATAGGAATGTTTTAACGACATTTTTTCCAATCTCGAGATGAAAATTTCTATAAATTCCAATTACAATTCTAAATCAACAAATCTTATTTATATAAATATTGTGGTTCCGGAACTCTACAGCACGACATGCTGTATATCCTTTATTGTATTTAAGTATTAATACGGACTGACTACAAAAGAAACCGACCAAGAGGAGAATACACAAGCGAGCACGCCAATGGAGTCAGCAACTGTCATCTCAGTGAATTCAGGTCGGGAATACAAACTCGTTATCTTTATCAAATCAAAACGCATGAAAAGGACGTGGCAATTATATCACGAAAACTAAATGAAAGTGAGACAGATTTTACTATTGGATTCAGAGACAATTATTTCCCATAGACAATTCATAACACATGAGCGAACCACATGATGCCAAACGCTTTTCTGCTGTTTTGAGCAACATTGGATATGACAGGGTTTTCGTGCTAAGAATAGACAGAATTATTTTACCGATATCATTGACCATATTGGTTAGAAATTATCGGAATATTTGCTCAAAATGGTTCTCAAGATGTTCGGTGTCTTCAGATGAACAAATACAATTATGGCGGGTAAATGTCATCAATAGCTGTCCTGTAGCCAGCATTGTAAATTGAGATGTTGTGTGCCATGGTCGGTCGTTTTATGTGAAAATCTAGACCTACCGAATAGCTTGTAATTTGTTATCACGCGGGTATTATCAGTTTTTGTGAAAAGTAAAGTGACAACATCTTAAAGGATATCATTTAATGTTGGAGGAGAATTACTTGTTACAACTGGTAAAAAGAGTGACAATCATAAACCGGTAACCAGACACCCGTCAATTTCAAGTCTTTTTTGAATTCGTAATTTTGATCAACTGAATAAATCATCTCTACATGCAACTGACATCTCTTTTCAATGAACGGAAGCTAATATTCTGAAGATCATGGGAACTTCGTTTCAATCCGAAAAAACCTGGAATAAATTATTTAACATTTTTTTTTTATATTCACTGTCAATTACTTGAAATTTTAAAATGTGACGAAATTTTGTTGTGGGTCAAACAATTTCAACATTTGATAAGTTTTAAATTTGCTTTAAGACTTTCATCAAATGAAAATGATTTAAAACATTAATTTAATAAAATATTTAAATTGAACTTGAAAAAAGGTTATTTATTCAAGCAAATATATTCACAAAAATTGAAGCTGTCCAATGAAGATAAAAATAAGAACTACTAGAAAACCATAAAAAAAATATAAGAATTAAAAAGCGAAAACCAAAGAGAAAATCAGTGCAAATAGTTTTGTTAAAATGTTTCAACATCTTTTAATGCTGTAAAAACGATATAATAAGTTCGAAGTAATTTGCTAACAGATTGGAAGTTTGATAAAACTTGGTGTCTTTAAAATAATGTTACCTTAACAATTTCTGATTCAAATGAAACCATGAGGACGGTACGGAACTAGTTTTCCACCTTGTGACTCACATCTTTAAGTGATCTTAATGTTTATCAAATTAAACGAATTACATAATTAAAAGGACATTTTATCAACCGTTAGTATATATTTACTAAACCAGAAAATATTTCATCTTCAAAATAATTATGTACATATAAGGTAATGGGAGTAAACTATGTAAATTAAGGGATGAATGACAGATGTCACAAGAGACATGATGTAAAAATGATACCACAATGAAAGGGAGATAATGCAAAGAAGAAATATGTCTTCCCTCACTCATTTTTTTTTTGCTCACTTAATATATGGGTTATGTGTAGTATATGCAGGAGTTGTATTTTTGTAGAATGCCCAAAAAGTCAAATCAGTTGTGGGATGTGTTTTTTCCGTCACGTATACTAGAAATTGAATTGACGTAAAAAAAACACGAAAAAAAAATATAATCAGATGTAAACCTCCTTTAGAAATGAAAAATAAATTATAATGGGAATGCTTAAATAGAAGGGTATGGGAAATGTTAACCAAAAATAAAAACAACGGTAAGAAGATATGGAGCTTTTTCTGCTCGCCATTGGTATTGTAGGCAAAATTCAAACGTACAAACAAACAAATTGCACTTGTTAATATTTCTCCCTTTCGGAACAATACTTTAAAGGAACCTTTAGTCAATGCCAGGGGTTGAGAAAAAGACATTTATTGGGACATTTTTTATATTTAAACCTGCTGATCATCATCTTCATACGCTCAATTGAAATGTACATTACAGGCACGGGAAAAAAATGAGACAGTCTTTGCACTACTATTGCTTTTATCGAGGGAATAATAAGTACCGTATTGGACTATATACACCTTAAATTTCTAATTAAAGACACTAAATCAGCTTCCTTCCGAGCAGTACATAAGTTCCTGGAAATCGTTTCATCTGCTACGGTACAACGTAGAGAACAATTAAGTGGCAACTGGATAAAAGGACATAATTGTAAATGAGTACAATTAAAACGTAAACCATTAGTTTATCCATTGAGTCATAGGTGTTAAATATGATTATAACCTTGCAAACTAGACAAATACAAATGACATTTCTGTGAACTGTTACGATCTTTAGGAGACAGGTCAAAATGAGGTAAACAAAAACGTCAAATTGACATAGATGCTCTACCACCACCATGACTTAATGCTACGAATCAAGTCCAAAATGTCTTCTGGTAGCAATATTTTAAACTGAGAAATTGGAATACAGTCATACATGACTCATGCTGTATTCCAAATATATCTCGACTGGAACGGAGGACAAATATGACAAATGAAGTCATCCACATTCATAAGTAAGTGAGTGCTTATTAAGTTTCACTAAGTGAGATTCTAAACATAATACTAATAATAAAGGAACAAGAGGCTCCAATGTACATGCATCGCTCAGCTGTCATTTTTGCATCAAATTGATACAATGCAATGCAAATATTTGTGTTAAATTAAAACTAATAATTTCGGTAATTTTACTTTGTATTCTTCTAGTCTATATTTTGCTGTTCATTTTTGCCCTACTGATTTCTCGCTATTTATACATTAGTTTGTGCAATAAATATCGTCATTTAAGGTCAATAACTTCAATGATGAGTTGACCTATTTGTCAATCTTATTTTCTGATAATTTCATACTGTAGCAGTTTCTCTCCGTCTATAACAGTTTACACAAAACAGAAAATACAATCGGCACAAATCGTCAAGGACACTATATTAGTTATACATGAGTCAACGTTTGATTTCGGGCATATTTTCTTATTTTGCTTATCCATTTTACTTTTTACAGCTCCTAAACTTTCTGTCTGTTGTATTTTCCATAAATATGCAAAACAGGGGTACAAATCGCCATTCGAGGGCAATAACTCCCATAACGAATTGACTGCATGGCGTTTTTAATTTTCTGCAATGTAAAATAATATTTTGAAACTTTCAATTGACGTCATTTTGACGATATTTTCAGTTCCTCTATTCATAATAGTTTTCAAGATAATACTTGTATTTGATTGCCCTCTTTATATATATATATATATATTATATATATGTTCCAATTTTAGCCATTGTGGCTATTTTGTTGGCAGGCGGGATCATCGGACATAGTTTTACAATAAATATACCCAGTGTTATTGTAGCCTTACTTGGTTCTATCATTGGCCCACTAATTCCCGATGAGTAGAATTTTGAGAAATTTAACGGACCATGGACACCAATTTAGGACTTTTTAATAAACTTTCATGGTCCTTTGTGTATCTTATTTTTTGTGATTTAATAATTTTTACGTTATCTTCAAACATACAGAAGGAAATTTGGTGAGATAAATCATTGCACTTCAAAAAGGATCTCTTAAATGCTTGGTACGTAGTCTTAAGGGACTCTATTAGTTTGATAGTAAGAAATGAAAAGAATTATGGTAAGTAGTTATAAAGAAAACAAACAAAAATCAATAGACAATAACATAAAAAATTCGTAAGGGTTCCACGGAACCCAGTGTCTCGCCTACTTTTGCTGTTAATCGCAGACTCAACAAAAATGAGGAAAAACATCAATAAAAATTTCCCTCTCGATACTGTCTTTTGATTGAAAGAAGCTTCCAAGTTTGGTAAAAAATCTAATAAATGTTTTATAAACTTTAACTGCAGACTGTATGTAATGTTAACTGGAAGAAAAACTAAGTCCATTTATAAGTAAAATACGGAAAAAGTGATATTTTTTTTTACAAAATTTACTTCTGAATAATATCTTATGATCAGAAACAAGCCTTTGTCTAAGCATAGATGTAATACCCATGGGTATAACATCTATGGTCTAAGTTTGGTAGAAATCAGGATAGTTTAAGAACATTATAAAAAAAATTAAAACTTAAACCACAGAGTGAATGTTTTGTTTCTGGCAAAAAAACTAAGTCCATTTATAAGTAAAATACGGAAAAGTGGAAATTTATTTTTACAAAATTTTCTTCTTGATACTATCTTATGATCATAAACAAGCTTCTGTCCAAGTTTGGTACAAATCAAGGATAGTTTATGAAAGTGATTAAAATTTTAAAAACTTTAACCAGAGTAAATGTAATGTTTCCAAGTCCATTTATAAGTAAAATATGGAAAAAATGGAATTTTATTTTTACAAAATTTACTTCTGGATACTTTCTTATGATCATAAACAAGCTTCTGTCCAAGTTTGGTAGAAATTCAGTATAGTTTAAGAAAGTTATTAAAATTTCAAAAACTTTAACCACAGAGTGAATATTTGTGGACGCCGCCGCCGACGACGACGGAATGTAGGATCGCTTAGTCTCGCTTTTTCGACTAAAGTCGAAGGCTCGACAAAAATTATATCTTATCCACTGAATATATATATATATATACAAAGCAAATAGATTAGTTGGATAACGAAGTTTTGTGTAAAATTAGTTTATAATAAAATTAGTTTATAATGTGTCTATAGTAAAACTGCACTGACGTGCCAACAATTGTAGTTATCTACCCACTGTAACAGAACCACTTCAATACTATATTTCTTGTCGGTATGCTTTGAAAAAAGACAGATTTATAGGTAAATTCCAAGGGTTATTCTGGACACGCAAATCTAATGCAAATGACTCTATAAGTCAGGGCAAAATTATTAGTGCAATAATCGAAATAATCGAAAGAAATAGGTTAACTAAATTATTTCTTTAGGTCGTTTCAATTATTATACTAATTATCTAGCCGGGAACTGCGTCGAGTAGACCGGTGTACTCTGACCTTGTTTTTGAAACATGCTTATGACGACAAAAATGTAATCGTATATAAAAATTTTAAGTGAATGTATTGAAAGACCTTTTCATACTTTGTGATATATTTTCTAGGTTTTCTTATCAACATGTTACAAATATGGACATACCTCTTTCAAATATGAGTGTTACAAGCCTCTTTTGCATTCAACTATAAACAATTATAATAGACCAAAGAGAGGCGGAAGACAGTATAAACAATTATAATAGACCAAAGAGAGGTGGAAGACAGTATAAACAATTATAATAGACCAAAGAGAGGCGGAAGACAGTATAAAAGACCAAAGAGAGGCGGAAGACAGTATAAAGACCAAAGAGAGGCGGTAGACAGTATAAAAGACCAAAGAGAGGCGGAAGACAGTATAAAAGACCAAAGAGAGGCGGTAGACAGTATAAAAGACCAAAGAGAGGCGGAAGACAGTATAATAGACCAAAGAGAGGCGGAAGACAGTATAATAGACCAAAGAGAGGCGGAAGACAGTATAAAGACCAAAGAGAGGCGGAAGACAGTATAATAGACCAAAGAGAGGCGGAAGACAGTATAAAAGACCAAAGAGAGGCGGAAGACAGTATAAAGACCAAAGAGAGGCGGAAGACAGTATAAAGACCAAAGAGAGGCGGAAGACAGTATAAAAGACCAAAGAGAGGCGGTAGACAGTATAAAAGACCAAAGAGAGGCGGAAGACAGTATAAAGACCAAAGAGAGGCGGAAGACAGTATAATAGACCAAAGAGAGGTGGAAGACAGTATAAAAGACCAAAGAGAGGCGGAAGACAGTATAAAGACCAAAGAGAGGCGGAAGACAGTATAAAGACCAAAGAGAGGCGGAAGACAGTATAAAAGACCAAAGAGAGGCGGAAGACAGTATAAAAGACCAAAGAGAGGCGGAAGACAGTATAAAGACCAAAGAGAGGCGGAAGACAGTATAAAGACCAAAGAGAGGCGGAAGACAGTATAAAAAGGAGATTCAAACTAATACGTCGAAGACATTCTAAAAATGCAATGGCAAAACGAAAAATACAGAAAGATAAGACAACAAAGAAAACTTAGGCACTGATTTCAGATGCTCAAGTAACAGTTAATGAAGTCATGTGAATGGTATGCAAAATCACCTATAAAACAATTAATCGAATGATTTCTTTCAATGCAAAAACAGTCACTTTTATATTGGATTTTGTTCTCTAGCTAATCAATGCATTTATGAAGTATACCTATATGGTTAAAAAGAATTACTGGAATTAGTGTTTGATTTTAGTTCTTTGACAATTGTTTAACAATTTTTGACAAAACTATATCTCACTTAAACTTAATGAAATGAAGTTGAAACTATTTTTGAAATATTTTCATTTTGGGAATTCGTTAATATTCTGTTTTTGAATGTGAATGAAGGAAAGGGACATACATATGATTATATGTCTGAAGTCGTCAATCGGGAGGTTTGGTTTTGGGACATACAGATGCTTATATGTCTGACGTCGTCAATCGTGAGGTTTGGTTTTGGGACATACAGATGCTTATATGTCTGACGTCGTCAATCGGAAGGTTTGGTTTTGGTTTTACTGTTTGTTTTAGTAGTAGTAGCATTCTCTTCATAAGAGTTTTTCACCTTATTGTCGTAATCTAGTTTTACAACCTTCAAGTACTATGTTATAGTTTATCAGCTATTATTTTAATATTGACACAAAGGAAATAGAAAATGTAAGAATTTGTAAAGGGTTTGCAACGGGGGACAACATGTAATTCGTTTGGAAGTATACTTTTTTTTTTAACAAATTTCAATCGTAATAAATAAGCATTCTATCCAAATAATCTCAACTTCAATAAACGTTACTCATTAGAATGTCCAACTATACAAGATGATAATTTTATTTTAGTAAATATTTTTGTGTGGTTATTTTGAAAATTTTGCTTCAGTAAAGGGATACATCTGATCGTCAGAATATTGGTTATCAAAATTTATCGTTTTGGGTCCTGATAATGAGAAATTCATAGAACAACCAATCAGGCATTCATGTTGAATAATATATGGTTGGTTAATAAATGCAGTCTTCTTTGGTTCGAATCTTAATTTGACTCGAGAAAAGGATTTTAATGCGACAGACACACAGCGACAGGAATTGAAGTATGCATGACCTCACTTGTCATATAAATGTTATTTCTCTTTAACAATGTTTAATGTATAACTATACTCATATGCACTTACTTATAAAGAAATTGAAAAATACATTGGTAAAATTTCTTGATCTGCAAAAGTATTCTCAAACCCATATATATTTCAATTTTGATTTCAAACAGAAAAATTACCTGTAAACAAATGTATATACCCAGAAATAAAAACGTGAAATGTATTTCTGTAAAGTTAAATGTGTTACTTGTTATTAAACACAAAGGGCAACAAGTTCATTAGAAGGTTATAACCTAACAACAATGGATAAAAAGGATTTGTGCATAGTTTGGGAATACTCGCCTATAGAACATGAAGTTATTAGGATAAATAATTTGTAAGCACCAGCTAGGTATATTTACCCCGTTTATTGAGTAACACGTAGATGATGAATCGGTTGTCGTGGAATCACGATTCTTCATATTGACTTAAAACATCTAATACATCATCAAGTCTTTGATAAAATGACAAATTATACAGGTAAAGGAAATAAAAATGTGGTATAGAAAATTTTCTAATAGTTGCAGAAATAATTTAAAAATATTTGTGGTTGACATGATTCAAAATTTACTGTATTTTTTTTTTATCACACACAGAAATACTGGACATTTCTCTCTCTCCGGCTCTCTCTTTTCCCTCCCCATGTCAGATTATTGATCAAATTGACGATGTTTTATGCATATTCGTTGTCCAATAGTTATCAAAGGTACCAGGATTATAATTTAGTACGCCAGACGCGCGTTTCGTCTACATAAGACTCATCAGTAACGCTCATATCAAAATATTTATAAATCCCAACAAGTACAAAGTTGAAGAGCATTGAGGATCCAAAATTCAAAGTTTTGTAAACAGTAAATTTATAAAAAATGACCACATCTAAATGAGATCAGCAACCGTTAGAACTTTGGCTGCTCCAATTAATCCTGAGACCGATGTATTGTTTACTGCTTCAAATATGCCTCAGAGGAGCTTTGCGTGGTATTTGAATACGTCTTTAATAATGGCAATGGCAAGATATGTTTACGAAAATGTATAACCATCCAGACATTAGCATCGAATAAACAAGAGAGAATACATACATGCAGTGCAGCATTTGTGGGGTTTGTATTACCGGGATGTAATTCATCAGGGGATAAGAGGAGTTTTGGCTGCAACACATACGATCTGCTCAACACATGTGATTTATTTACACATACATGTTGCTTTAAAATGCGATATATTTTGGAGTACTTTTAAACTATGTAAACTCTATCATTGTATCTCTCCTTGAAATAATTTGAAAATTTTACAGAAAAAAATAGCTAACTTAACTAAAAGTCTTTCAAATAGATACAAATTAACATTTTATCATCATATCTGATTTTCAGTTAGTATAATTTCACATGCAGGGTATAAAGATTCACAACACAAAAACGTTTCCTTAATATAAAACAGTAATACCAATAAATACCGTATGATACATTGCAAAACCTTTTATCAAATACACACAAATTACTATAATATGAAACTTAACTAATCTTTTAGCCATTTCATTTCTACTTTCCGGTAAGTGTGCATGCTTGTGCATACATTTCTTTCATTGCTGAATTATAGAAATCTTATTCAAAAATCTATTACTTTATTTCTCGTTAAAACCTGATGAATGTCATTAAAAAGAATTAACAACGTGGAAGGAAGGTGATTTTATTGTGATTTAATCAAATATTTTTATTTTTACTTTTTGATGTGTAGTCTCATTTTGACAATAACACGTGCAGAATTCCATTTATACAAGTGGAATGAAGTTGTCATCTTATCCATGACCGTTTTCGTCAAAGATGCTGATATATGATTTTAATTTTAGTGTCTTTGACGGATACGACGGAACGACTGCTTAACCGTCTTCCGTTAGGTTTAACGACGATTAAACCGTCCTCCGTACGTTTTGTGACAGTCTCGCAATCTGTCAAAATAATATAACTAATTTGATGTTTTCGTATTATTGTTTCATTTATTGATATTTGATATACCAATCTCTGTCAGATCATTTGATTTAAACAATCTCGGAGCAGGTTTTATAGGTTTTTAATGACAAATTATTTTTATCCACACGTTAGGCCACCGTATTTGAATGACGTTCTGAAAGATTCAACGTGTGCACTTGCAAAACCTATGGAGAGACAAACATGACGTTCAAAAACCAAGGAGTTACACAGATCCTTGTACAAACATATGATATTTCAGTTTATATACGGATACACTGATCCTTTTACATTTTAAATGATTCTATTTTTTTATCAATGTTTTACTGAATATATTTTTATAATTTACAAAGTTCCAGTGATAAAAAATATCCCACTTTGCCTTCATTTTGTCAAAGTATTATTAATACTTTAAGAGAAAAACAATAAGTTAACGGTCTTCAATTTTATAAATATAGTTTAATTTTGATATTGATAGAATTATATTTCGTTGAAGTTTTAATGAAATAGGCGCTGTATAATACACAGAAAACATTTGTAAAATAAAAAAGGAAACAGCTCCCGGGAAAAAGGAGAAAAAAGACAAAAGAAATAAGTAATAATTTGTAATGTCTATTTTAAATTAAGTTATGTCATTTTAACTACTTAAAGTGTCATTTTTATCAACCACTGTCATCAACACGGTTTCTTTTAAAACTAGAAAAACTAGATTCTTCAAATCTTTATTCGATGAATTGGAGGTCAGATAAAATCTTTTTAGAATGAAGTTATTTAGTAAAAGTTTACTTAATGTAATTGAATTTAAGTGGAAACAGTTTTAAATAACAAAATTAAACGGATGCTTTATCTTGTCAATTGATTTTTTATTGCCATGGCATTTTTACTTTTCAATTTATATTTCATTTAAAATAAAAGTTATTTCAAATTTCATTTGTTTGGATTTGAAATTTTATAGGAGTAACTTTTAAAGCAATATTTATTCAAAATGCGTCATGAAATTATTTTTGCTTGTTTGATGCCGAGACAATTTACAAGAATGAGCTATATTTGAATATATTGTACATTCAACTAGCGTCGATCAACTAATATTTTATTACATTTTAAAACAAAAGAATATTATAATTTAGTAATTAAATGAAAAAAGATAATGAAATGTTTGATATTCCACACAGAAGTTCTAGGAGACATCTGCTGCTATTTCAATAATACTGCGACATTTATTCTGAATTAATGTATAAATTTAACAGACCATTTATTTATCCATGAAATATTAAAAACGAAAATAATCAACATAATGTTTTACAATATTGACATATATTTTCTGTTTTTACTCTTGTTTTTTCTTTAGTTTGAAATTAATAAATTTATGAATGAAATATATAAATTGAGTTCAATATTTTAGTTATTTCATAAAAAGGACAAATGTTGACAAACAACAGTTTGTTGTTCAAGGTAATTTTTCATTGTACTGTGTGGACGATTAACTAGATACTGTTTTTTTTGTATGCAAAAGAGTATGATGCATCCATAGAATTTATAAGATGTGATTATCCTGATAAAACAGCACTTTTATTCAATTTGGGTGAAATTAGAAATAAAATCGACCAATTACCATCGTTAAGTGAAATATTACGACGATTTGTACACAAAGGTAGCTTCAATAGTGACAGATAAAAACAGATTATCAAATGATTATTAATAATTACTGTTATCCTTTTTAATATAAATGATCGTATTTAACAGTGCGCTTTGAAAGCTAATTGAGTGCTTGAATATTATCTTGTATAACGCTTCAAACATGATAAATAATTCATTCCCGCCATTTGAGATGTTTAGATATATCAAACTTTGTGTCATCAACTTATTAAAAATACATAATTTCCAGAAATGAAAGTATAATCGCATCTGATTAGTAAAAGACTTCTTTTAATAAAAAATGGTAATTTCTGAGCGATGTCATCTTAAATATTAGGTTCCAATCAACTCTTTTCTTAATCTCTGTCTTATTTTTAAAAGGAATTAAAGGTTTAATATTTTTTTGAAGTAGTATAAATTTCAAAAGACATTAAAATGGAAATGTTTTGAAAAATTAATTATAACTTCACGTGAATTCATCTAACAAAAATAATATTGATACGTATTTATTCCTGGATTTTGTATTTGTAATCCCTATGTCTGTGAAATGTACAAACAAACAGGCACGAGGGAGCGAAAAAGAACCCTAGGCATGATAAAGTGGTGATATATTATATTAATCTGAAATCGAAGCCTAATCTGCTTTATGCTTTTAATCTAGAGTAAATACACAGATTTACAGATTCTCCCTCGTTTTCTTGTAAAAACAAAACCTGTAATTGCATGTCTGTTATGTAAGGAAATAAATTGTTGGTAAATTTGATAGAACTATGATGGAATAGTTAAACTGAACTGCACGAAAGCCGGAATAAAATTATTGGAGACTTCGGTTAAATTTTAAACCTAAAATGGGACCAATTTTTACATCACCAGATGCAAGCCGGAATAAAAATTAATGAAGACTTCATTTAAAAATAACGTTAGTGGTACCAATTTTCATCAATTTTCACAAGATGTACAACAGTTAATATCTAATAGGCTAGGCAAATATTTTTAGTATGTGAAAGTTAAAGAATAAGCTATTAGATACACAATCATATAGGGAAGTCAAAATGGGTCAGTTTCTCATGTATCTGAACTTATAACCAGTCACAAGTTCAACATATTTTGACGCGATGTTT
The DNA here is from genome assembly GCF_963676685.1 of Mytilus edulis. Lineage (NCBI taxonomy): Eukaryota > Metazoa > Mollusca > Bivalvia > Mytilida > Mytilidae > Mytilus > Mytilus edulis. The sequence continues at coordinate 6,941,505 of NC_092344.1, forward strand.
GAACGTACATATATGTAACATAATATATCTTATTTGGACAGGAGAGAAACCACTTGCCGTTCCTCTAGGTGGTAACATATAGTTATATTAAATTTTATTTACCTTGTTAAAATAAAGATTGATGTTGGACATTGTAACAAATTATTATTATGTGTTAGAAAACACTTTCATAATTATTTAAAAAATAAAACAACCACTGGCAAAATATGTACACTTACTAAATAGGTACTTGAAGAAATAGCGGAGCAGTATATATAAAATCTACATTCATTTATTTAAAAACTCCTTCGGACAATTTGTACATAATGTTTTTACAAAATACAATAAGTATATTATTATTTTAAAGAAATGATATGTAGATAAACAGAAACAATTACGAGAATTAATCGCTAAGGGAAAAAAGAGACAATTAAAAAATTACGTGAGGGGTAAATAAAAATGCCTACCTGCCACGGATTGTTTGATTCTATCGCTAAGAATGACATGGCTGCCCCAAGTAGTTGTTAAAAATCACCAAAAATGCTGCCAGAAAAACTTCTAAAATGACCGATCAATGAATTAAGTTAGCTTCGATAGATACTTCACAGCTCCATATCAACTTTCTTGGTGCTTAAAGCAATGAAGCAATACACAGTGTAGAAAGCAGTCTCCTTGTTCGTAAGAGAATGTCCAAAAGCAAACTTTACTGTCTTGTCCTAAAGCATATATCGCAACTTCGTTAACATTTCTAATTGAATGTGAATCTGATTCTTAAAGTTTGTTTTTTGTTGCACATGAATGGAGCGTTCTGATTGGTTGAGTGGTTAGTTCTATCTACCAGGGGGTGTTAACCGATGTTTAGGATGATATAAATACAATATCACAGTTCATCATCTATACGCATGTTTTATTTCTATTCAACATTTGTCAGAATATAACACCTGTATCACCGATTAAAGTAAATAATACAAGATATTATATAACTTATAAATTCTTACAATAATTTTTCAATTTCACACAAAACTCAATACAGAGCGAAAGAAATAATGAAATTATAGCATTAAACTGACACGGCGTAAATAATAACAGAATAAACCAAAAAGTAAACATGGATAGGATTAATTCCGTCCTCAATCTGTACCGTACCAAATTCTTAAATACTCATTTTCCACACGACTTCATCCTTTCAGTTTATTTGAATAACATTAATAGAAGGGTCGGACCAAGTAGTTCTGTAGACGTTTGTTTTCCCCTCAAATTACTATAAAATAACACGGAAAATCGCACCTCTCCCGTTGTGCTCCTTTTATCATAAACTGTTGACGGACTCGGACCGAATAAGAACGATACACTGACGAGGAATATTTTATGCTGCTTTGAACACGTTTCCTTCCTATTGTATGAAGAATAAATTACACGTTCTCTCTATTTCACACATTTTTGTCAGCTTAGTAGTTAAAAGTGGTAATTATACACCAAAATCATAATTATATTCAATTTTCTAGCTTATACTTTTGCCTTCTTCGCTATTAAAAGCGTGAAATTTGAACACTTTGAAATGTTTACAAAACGTCTAAAGACCATCTGACCACATTTGTCATTTACCAATAAGTCAAATATTAAAATACCCCAAAGTCTTAAGAGTAGTAATATTAAAAAGGGAAAAATAGTTTTACAACATTATCAAAATAAACATGTTATTTTACCTAACGGGGCTCAGACAACACTCGTTTCTTCAAGGGCCGGGGGTTACGTCTTAGAAGGTCGAAAAATCAAGATGGTTTTGCTCTTGTGCCAAAGGGACATTTCATGTTTTATAAGATTATTTTCCCGAAGAGATTTCTTTTATAATAATCTTTTCCTTCTAAGGAGTAAGATCCACCAAAGCCGAAATATATATGGGGTTTGAGGAAAGTTCTGTGAATTTTATTTGGATTTAAATGTGCACCTTGAAAAAAAATAAGCGTGAAACGTTGGAGAAGCCGAATCGTATTTGGATATCATACTTGTCTCAGAAAATGTTTTTTTGTTGGATATAAAAATTTAGAATCTGGAATAAAGAATAAAAAAACATGAACTTTTTTCTTCGTTTTTTTTTTTTTAACAAATTCATCAGGTAAGTGGGAAGTTTCATGTCTTCAAAGAAAGAAACATAAAATTTAGATTTTTTTCGAACATTAAAGAACAAGAATAAGAATATTTATTTTTCCAATCAAGGGCCCTTGATGGGCAGCATAACATGTACACATAAAACAAAACATCATGATTTGTAACAGAAAAACATGAAGAAAGTGGAAATAAAAAGTGAAAATAAAGTCTTCAACCTTTCGAATACGGAATATTTCACTTTTTAGTATTTTACGGACTATTCGTATACAAAAACTGTCAATTATTATTTTTTAAATAGTTTTTATTTGTGCGTTTATTGTTTCAAAAATGTATTGGACATGTGACTTCATGTTCAGACCCGGCTCCATTACTTCTCAATAAGAAGCCAATCGTATCAATTGCTTCTCTTTTACTTAACAATTTAACACCCACTGGTTTTCCAATGAAGAAACTGATTGCTTTGTATAGAAGTCTCTTCATCGTTATGTACATTATTAGATTTTCCTTTCGATAAGTTAGCCACAAAAATTGATTTCTTAGATTAAATATTAACGATTAATCTCCGGAATAGAGTCATTGTTTTACCGGACGTTTCATTGTTTTAGAATTGACCGTTGTTGAGCGGAGCAATTAAAATTACTGTCATCTAGCTCAATAATTATAGAGAAATGAGTCTGAATTAAGACTGAAAGCAGGTGCAAGTTTGACAAGAATTATCTGTTTACTTTGGAAATGAAATAATTCATGGGGTTATCAATCACGGAAACAAAAAAAAATATTTAATAATTTATTAAAACGATTTGCATATGCACTAAGAATGCATATAGGAATAGGCTTTCAGATTCCATTTGAGAAATGAAAAATAGGAAATAGTTTCATTTCCATAATTGGATGTATAACTTACGAGCATGATTTATGAGTTTGTTTCCATTGTCTTAAGTAATTAAATGGTATTGTCCTTATAAAAAATAATTGTTTGACAATAGGACTGTAAGAAACCTAGATTGGATTGGTTTATGTTGTTTTTGGCTGATCATAAACTTTTTGCTGAAAAAGCAGCAATGAATTATTGAACATTTTTAGAACCACGAAAGGTTAATAATAGACATGTAATAATGTCATTTTTTAAAACCAAAATAGTCAGCCTAAAGTTTCTTATTTGAATTTGTATTGTATATATATATTTTAGGGGAACTTAAATGTTATTTTTTTTCAACTTGACTTAATCTAAACCAGTTGTTTATTCCTTGAAAAAAACGTTTCCTAAGAAAAGAATCACAACTAAACACTTCCGTTATTACTGACAAACCTAGAATTAAGACTGACAAAACCAAAAGAAATAGACTCGAGCACTTATTGGAATCCGAGAATTTATAATACATGTACTTATTTTGCCAAATTCTACCATTGCATTTTTTCTAAACGCACATACAACATTTTTTCATCGGAATATAGGATACTAGAACTGTATGACTAATATATATTTATAACCAAAACCTTTTATCCTTTTCCTTGTAAATCTATACCATATTACTCATAAACATTTACCCGAGAAATGTTAGTTCACTTTGTAAAATAACAACAAAGACAAATCAAAATTGAAACCTCTTCAGGTGTTATTTAAAATTAAAATTTGATAGACACCAAAATTAAAAACTTTTTAACTTCTTCCGTTACCTTAATTCTCTTTTCAAACAGAATTACGGACGACCTTCGTTCACCCAGTGTTGATTACTTGTATTGAAATCAAAAGTATCGGTTTTTAAATAATTTCATACTAATCTGAAATTTAAGAAAAAGACAACATTAATTTGACTGAAGAACTAGACAGGAATGAGGTGTCATGTTTTGAGAAAAAGAAACCCTTGACGGATACTAAATGCACAAAACCGTCTCTTTATGTGGTACATAAAGAATATTTGCACTGGAGATTTCAAATTATATCACTTGTATTTATACATGCAGTCATTGGTGTTAATACCACTCCTCCTTATTTGTATTGTGTGTGAGCAATAAACTAAGAACTATATTTTGTTCAAATGTATTTTTACACCAGTTCTTTTCTAGACTCAGTTATGTGCCTTGTCAAGAAGTAATACCATGCGATTCAGCGATCCGGTGCTAACCGCTTTATTTTTCAAATAACCAAACTGTGTTAGTCCAAACAAAGTATATCTAGAACTCCATAGAGACAAAAGCAACAGCAAGTCAGTTTTATGTCACAAGAAAGTGTGAGTTGGATACACACAATATACTTTGAGAAACATATACTAAACTGCACTGTAAAAACAGCGTTTAGATTTGAAACGGATCTACAACATGTTTAGGTCTAAACGTGTTTAGGAAAGCGTTTAGGATCTAAACGGATAGTTATCTAAACACATAAAAACCTAAACGTGTTTAGAATTTAAACGTGTTGCAGGGTAATTATCAGTGAATGTTATCATTAAGCTAAACATTAAATGGCATCTAAACACTTCTGAAACACTTTCCTAAACACCTAAACACTTTATAATATTTCAGTCCTGGTTTCACTTTTTTACCCGATGTTCCTACATATTCCAGCATATTTTGTGAAACTATGATATCGTGGCTGTCTTGAAATTAAAATTGTTTTCAAACTTCAGTCCCAATTATGCGGAGCTTCTTTATTTATGAGAACAAATCATATCACTCTTCCCCAACTGAGTTTCCCTTTTTGTGTTGTAAGATTATTAAATTACTTTCAATTTTTTTTTTTATAAGTTAAGCAATTAGTTGTTTATACCAGGGACATATAATTAAAATAATCTTTTATAGTATTTATAAGGAAGATGTGAGTGAATATTTTCTCTAATTTCCGGAGTCGTTGTCCGAATATGATCTTATATTAATTAACGAACAGAGTTATCTATCGTGGTAATTTGATACGGACACCTTCGGACCCGCCAAAGACAAACAACATTTAAAACAATGGATCCCATCTATCAAGTATATATATCTATTGACGATGCAACAGATACAGAACTTCATATTAGAATATTGACGGAATCAAAAGCCACCTTAACAGTTATTACAGCAGCGGAAGGTAAGCAGATCCAGATTTCGTAAAAAGGGGGAGGGGCACAAACCATAATTTAACAAACTAATAAAAGGAATATGTGCATTAAACTGTTAACCTATATGCTATTTCAAGTTCACTGTTGTGGTATGAATCATATAATATACACACATAATCAGTCGCAGGGACCAAGCATAAAAGAAGAATGAGCTAGTTCGGAAATTTAAAATGAGATTGAACAGTTGAATAGTCTTAACTGTCACTGTACATAATGTCATAAAATCATAGTTTCAAGTATTTTAACTTTGCAAGGAATAAGATCCCAATGGCCCATAGTGCAACATCCTTTACACAAACACTGAAATTATAGTTTCACTTCATTTGTCAAAGAGAAACAAAGAATACCAAACATACAAAAGGACATTCAAACTCATTAGTTGAAAATAAACTGACCACGTCATGGCTAAAAAGTTGAAAATAAACTGACTAAGCCATGACTAAAAAGTTGTAAATAAACTGACATTCAAACTCCAATGTCAAAAATAAACTGTCAAGTTGTTCTTTTTCATATAAACCTATAATAATTATTTGTATGTATGCATTTATAGGACTGTGACACTGTACATGTAGTGGGAATGAAAAGAGCTAGAATAAATCCATATCATAGGTCAAATTGAAGAACAGATCAGAAAGAAAGCAACGAAGAAAGAAAAGGATGACTTAATTTCAAGAGCAGATGTAAGTAAAAATATATAAGTATATTATTAAGTTGCCAATAGAACTATAATATGATTGAAAAATGGAAGTTAAATCATCCTCTAATATTTATCCTGTTGAATAGGTAAAAATGGTCAATTTAACAAAAATATATTCATAGTTCTCAGAAATCAAGGATTTTGTTTCATAATATAAAAAAAACTTGCATGCTTGTTTTGCTCAAAATATTGTTCCCTTTTATTTGTTTGTCTTTTGATGTGTACATTTGTACAAGGTGTAAAGTATTGTCTTTTTAACTACAATTTGTAAGAATCTTTTTCAAGAAGCTTGTTTAATGTATTTTAATAAACATGATCTAAGAATAAGTGACTGTTGCATACAAATGTACATGAAGGTTTCATTTTTTCATTTCAGGATACAAAAGTTCACCTGACAACCAACGGGAACTGCACACCAAGAGCCTTTATCATTCAAAAGAAGATTGTTCCGCAATGAAAAATTCCTGTATGATAGGAGATGGACTGACAATTTCTGTTTTGTTGAGGATAAAAATCATCAAATTTTATAATTTTATTTTTTGTTTGCATTTACATGATTTAGTGAGACTAAAAAATAAATTATTGAAATAATTTGAATAGATTGTATGTTATGTTTAAGACTAGATCAGAAAAAAGAAAAACAAAAGAACCAGACTCCAAGTTGTATAAAAAGGTGGCAGGTCCATAAAACGTTAAAAAAATCAAACGCTTGACAACATAAACAATCAAAAGGAACAAAAAAAAAGTCATATTCCTGACTTGGTACAGGCTTTTCCTTAAAAAATAATGGAGGGTTTAACTTTGTGTAATTGTTTACAGACTTTTCAAAACTTGGTCTTATTGTTTACAGACTTTTCTTAACTTGGTCCTATTGTTTACAAACTTTTCTTTGGTCTCCAGGAAGAATAAAATGTGTAAACCCATTATTGTTAATATTATAATAATCATTACTGAAGTTTTCCAGCTTTAATATACTATATAGACAAGTCAAATAATTTTATTATGGTAAAAATCATTGCAAGAACATTAAGCAGAAATGTACACGTGCATTGTATATTCTACAATACCGTGTGGACTATTCAACCTGTAGTGCTGTACCACAAGTAGTTCCTGTGAAATCATAGTACTAGTAGGCTAACCGTTGGAAGGTCTAAACACCATATATTTCTAAACATATAACATCTAAACACTTGTTGAAATCTAAACACTTGTTAAAATCTAAACATGTTTAGATGCTAAACGCGTTTCAAAACGTACACAGAAAAAGTGTTTAGATAAGTGTTTAGGATCTAAACACTGTTTTTACAGTGTGTGCAAGTCAAGTTAGGACACATTGAAACAAGCTATACAAAGAACGAACGATACATAAATATACAGAACATCAGCTTAAATATATAAGGATGTGCTTTTCTGCATTTCTATTTTGTGAATATATTGACTGATTTTTAAAACTTTTTGGAAGAACCAAACCACAAAAAGGTTAATACGAACAAACAAAAAACAAAAACCAAAATACAACCCCAAAAAAGACTACATATATGCATGTACTAAACTTACAAAACTACGCCCTCTAACAACCAAACAACATAACCTGTCCTGAACACAATTGGAAATTTTAAAGGAATATTGCAAATTAAAAACTGATAGATACAAAAATGAAAAAGAATTTCCATTCTCTGGAGAAAGAAAATATATACCTCATTGCATGGGGAAGTTTGTAAGCATGAAACATATATACGTAAGTCTTTTTAGTTGTGAGGTAGTTTTGTTATGTTTTTTTCTGTTTTGTATCGACCTGACCAGTTAAGAACTTTTCAACTGATTTTATATAGATTGTTCTTATGTTGTACGGTTACAATACTGTCTCATGTTAGGAGAGGGTTTCAAAGATGTTTAATCAGCACATTCTTCGTGTGCCTGTCAGGAGTATGGAGTCTGTATATTATATAGTTCATTGGTTGCCGTTGGTTCTTGTCTATCCTATTTGTTATTCGTAAAAAAAAGTAGACGTTATAAAAAAGGCAGTTAGTATATTTTCATTGAATTGTTACATAATTGCGACTGTATGGTATGTTTTTTCTTTCTCATTGTGTAAGACCATAGTTACCTATAATTGCAAACAACTTATATACACTTTATTTAAAGTTTGGTGGATATTTTTCTCATAGGCAATCATACCACACCTCCATAAGTTGTATATGTTTTATAGGGTCCCAATTCGATTTATAACATTTATTAGTAATCATACATTTTGTTCCAAGTGGCATCTATACCAAGTTGTTGACCAAAATGCACTGGGAAATATTTCCATTTTAAAAAAGAAGCGAGCGATACAAAAGGAACATTCAAACTCCTAAGCCGACAATAAACTGACAACGCCATAAATCAAAAAAGACAAAAGACAAACAGTCCAACTACAGCACACAAAACACAACATAGGAAAGACTGAGCAACACGGACCCACTAAAACAACTGGGGTTATTTATAGATGCAACGGAATGGTAAGCAGAATCTTTCCACATGTAGCCCCCGTCGTGTTGCCCATGTTAGCTCTAAATTTTTGGGAAGGGTTTAGGTCAACTCTTGCCTGAAAACGACGATAAAAGATGAATTCAAAACATAAATGTACAGCTACCTCAATTCTTCAATATTCTGATAAAAGTAACAACTAGCTGTGGTATTAATGTACTTTATAGTGAGATAACAATTAGGTTGATGGTGAAATAGGAACATCCAGAGGAAACGAGTACATTACATTAACACAGTGGCCAGTGTAGCGATAAAGCATACAAACAATGTTCTCCAAAAAAAACGCAGTACCTTTTGATATATTTGGTGGGATCAATAAACGCCCTCTCTTTTGTCCACAAATAAAGCAAGAAGCCGTCTAACTGCAGAATTTAAAGATGAAATAAGTATTGAATATGGGCATTGTTGCATTATTCCCGCACGATTTGACATCTTTACATGTTACATCATTTAAACTTCATACGTTTCTCATCAAGAAGCAGCCGTGTCAATAACTTTTAATAAAACCTTATTTGAAATACAAAACGACGATTTGTAGTATCTTTGCCTGGAGGTGTTGGAACAGAAGATACTCTTCATTAAAATAGCATGCTACCTGAACTTAATTCTTTATTAATTTTTCCTCTTTGATCAAAACAAGTTAAACGACGTAACGTCAAATTTCAATTATTCCTTAATAACATAAAGCTATCGAGCAAATGACGTCGTCTTAGGTTTCTTTGTTGGTAATCGACTATTCTGTATATTTGTATGTGGGATATTACTATTAATTTCAATATAATTTTGATATGTTTTTGACTTTAAGAATATTTAGTTTCACATGCGAATGCTGATGAAAATAAAATGGAAGACGTAAAAAAGTTCAAAAATCTGTAAAATATCTACAGCACTATTAACTGATAATTCACAAGGAAATCCGAATAACCGGAAGCACCCGTGGCATGTCTGGACCTATAGATAAATGATATGCATCGTTATTTTTGTGTGCATTGTTGAAGTTATCCCACATGAACTTATTTAAGGAAAAATATCAAATGTTACCGGAGTTGGGTTCTCGGAGGGTAACATCATCATATCGTTTAGAATTGATGAATGAAAATCAAAATACAATAGATAAGATATGAAATATTTGGAAATAGAAATTAAGAAATTTTACTTTAATATGAAACATTATGGCTTACAGTTTATCATTAAACAATTAGTTTACAGTCTTTTATACAGTATACATCCGAGAAAACAGTCTCTTGCTATTCTCAATAGAAGAATTTTTTTTAACTTGTAGGTGGAATTATCAACTGACTTATCATAAACATATAAATGTATAATCTATCAAAACTAATTAGTGCTACTGTTATCATCGTATATACGTATATTTCAAAATATTCGTCAGTATCAGAAACAAACTGTCAATCAATCAATTATAAAGTTAAAACAAAGCTACACTCATATGATGCAGTTCTGGGACTCGCTCGCTCCTCTGAATGAATAATAAGAATATGGAAAGTACATTTATAATAATTTTGGACCGGGTTCGACTAACTTTCTTTTTTAGATTTGTTTTCGTGTATTTGTAAATAATGTATAATTGTAGAAATATAAATTAACTATAATAATAGATAACTGGAAATTTAAAGAACAAAAAACAAAAAAGCAGTGTTTAGAAATTTGGTTGATGAAACAGCAATTGGCACGTGAAACGCCCGTACAAAATACATCTGGTTGAATGTTCACTAGAAAATGGTGTAAAAAGATTTCATGGAATAATAACAAATTCCTAAAATATATGTAACCATGATGTACAACATGTTGTTTAAGTTGAAAGGACATAAATTTAAATATAACATTTATGTCAATATGACAAGTGACCAACAAGGTGTTGCAATAACTTGACCACATCCAATTAGTGAAAATGAAGTTATATCAATCAAAAGACAAAGATACTTGTTGAAATATACACAGTTTCTGTCGCACTTGCCAGTGTCTCCATCTATTATAAATCTGACTAATAATAATGAAGCACGTGTCAACATGCCCGATCTTCTTTTTGTTTGTTTACTTATTGGTATACACTTTGATAAATATAACTATCTGTGATAATCAGTGTAAACACCCTGTATTACATGTTGCAGTGCTGCAGGGTTTAGGTATAAAGACAGGGTGATTAACGGCTGAATGTGCTAACCACCAAACATACTCATTGTGGTGTAGGCGGATGATAAACATGTTGCCGTTTTAATTGCGTCTTTGCTTTCTGTGGTTTAAGTATACGTTAGATATGTGGATATAGATATGATAAGATGTGGTATGAGTGCTATGAGACAACTCTCAATCCAAGTCACAATTTGTAAAAGTAAATCATTATATGTTTGGCTTGTTGAAATGAATGCTATATATGTTTCTTTTATTTTCAAAACAATTTGATTATGAACATACTTCTAGCTCTATGATTTTCACTTACGTTTAGCTGTTGGTTTGGTGTCTTAATGTCCTTTAGTGTTCATCTTTTTTACTAATGGAAGTTATTAATCTTGGAAAGCGTTTTTTGGCATAGAATTTATAGCTACTGTGACTTGTAAATTAATAGAGTATAGAATTAAAGTTCACCGGGTTATTTGTTTCAGATTGGAACATTTCTTGATTATGTAGCTGTCATTGCCATAGTTGACGTAAGTCACGTGATTGAAAACAAGATTTTCTCTACGTAAACACAACTAAACAGAGGTCTTCAATATGAAACGTTATAACTGCAAACAAGCAAATTGCGATTATACATTGCAAAAGTTAGAATTTTACAAGTTTATAATTAATCTGTTTCAGTCGGTGTGCAATTATTTTACAGAAGTTAGTAGGTAAGATTATTATTTAGTCAAGAAATGTAAATCTATACTCGGACCTATAGAATTAGACAACAGGTTAGAATACTATTGCTAGTATATGGTTCACCATAAACTTGTTTCTGAGATTATTACAAATAGGTTGAAGAATTAAAATAAAACAAGCACCTAATTATCTTGAAATCTTTAACAGACATCCCTGAATGAAAAACAATATACATCTTTTAAATTGTATATAATATAGTTGCCATGTTAAAGGGTAAATGCAATTAATGAATTATTCTCTTATTATAGCTGACCTCCAAAAAGCATAAAAAGTACACGAAGAGTAATGAGCTCAATTCTTATAAGAGTTTTAACCTGTTAATTTGTTCTTGTACTTTTTCTAAACGCTTCATCGGAAGATACCAAGACCTTGCTGATGAATATTCCGAATCAACTTCACAAATAATATATGATGGTCTTGAAGTATAGAAAAAAAGGAAATGTCTGTTGCAAGTCAGAAATGCGGCAGTTGATTCCCATTTGCGAGGTGTGATTGAACTTTTGATTTTGCCATTTGGTTAGGAACTTTCCATTTTCCATTTTCCTCGAAGTTCGGTATTTTTGTTAAGTTACTTTTTATAAACATTTAGTAACAGCTTTTATTGTTTACACTTTATGTACTAATTACTCTAGTTGCTCAGAATTATGTCAGTAAGACTGGAGGTAATGTTAACCAAAGTTCTAACCTCTGAACATCTATACTCGTTATGTTGTGGGTGTTAGACAGCATTGTTACTGTTTAATTTATGTGTTTGGTTTCTGTACAAATGTAAACTTGGTCAAAGATGTTCATGTTATGATATATGAATTATGTAGCTGAAGGTATGAGGTCAATACTGGTTTGAGTCAGATGATGCAACCACAAAGCTAACTGGTGTTGACAATATGTAATTATAAATAAACTTGAAAGAATATTTTAAAGAGAGCTGTGGGCTTGCTCATATATTTTATCTGTAAAGAACAGGTTGTTGCTTGTCTTGCGCATTTTTGTTTGCTATGGCATTTTCAGTTCTTCTTTGACAATAGCTTTATACCCTCTTTCTCTCTATTTGAACAATCACGGATATGTTACAGATAAAGGTCACAATCAACCAAGAAGAGAAATAGTGTAAAAATATCTGCATGTTTTACAAAAGCTAGATATTATAAACTAAGGGGAAAAGTAAAATCACAAAAATACTGAACTTAGAGGAAAATCAATTCGGAAAGTCCATAATTACATGGCAAAATCAAATAACAAAACGCATCAAAAACGAATGGACAAGAACTGTCATATTCCTGACTTGGTACAGGCATTTTCAAATGTAGAAAACACACTACTGTGTAAAATCAGTTTATAATCATTCAGAATGATGTAGATATGGAAAAATCATTTAAAATTCAGTATAACCAATTATAGACTAAGGAATATATTGTTGTCTAAAATCACTTATTTGTTCAGAATAAGGAAATAAAAAAACTCAGGAGAACACTTTTTGAACACTCACAGAAACTGATAAAGAAACCTTCACCTGATAGATGTGACGTATATTTGACAAGTGTTTATTAGAAGTAATTACTGTAAACACCCTATGTTACAACAGTTGCAATGCTGCAGGGCCAGACAATAAGACAAGGTGATAAACTGTCATCAAACTCCGACCACTACACACCATCGTCGTGGGAGGGTGTTATCCGTTACACCAAATGTTACTTGACCCAGTCTTTTTGTCATTTTATAACCGCTTTATTAATTAAAGGTATGACCACTATACTCAAATTATTAATACTGAATTGCACATGCTACACCCATATCAGTCCCCAAAACTTATCCTATACATTCGGCAATGACACATAATGTATTCGTCTTGCTGATAAGCAGAACATTCTGAATACTACGATATAGGCTGTGAAGTTAGTTGGGGTACACATGCATGCTGATGAAATTTGGTGTTTTTTCGTGAGATATTGTACTGTAAGGCAAACGATTTACATGAATCAGTTTTTCTTAGAACATTCAAAACAATGCTATCTTAAATTCCTTTAGGATGTTTGTAGACAAAGTCGTTGGCATGTTGCAAGCATTTGCCGATTTGTAAATTTTGAATGATTTGACTTATTTTCATCAGACTTGCTTTGTTTCGCGAATGGTTGGCATGATAGTACACTATTATGGTTTTTTCATCGATATTAGAATTATTTTTAAAAAAGTAAAAGCTATAGTCCTTATGTGTTCTTTTGCCAAACTTAATTAAATAAGACATTCATATTTTGTCCTCATCGCAATCAATTTTCTTTTGCTAAATGACCATGAACTATCATATTGAGCTTCAAGCATGCAGTATACATTATATAAATAATGCTTTTCCAGCTATCTTCTTACTATCTCTGGTGTTTGTATTTTTATGGGTAAGCTAGTTTTGTGACAAAACTATTATATACATGCAGAAGGCTAAGTTCTATCAAATATCTGTCTGCTATTTTTAACATTAAAAACAGTATTTCAATAATATCACAATTATTACCAACGCAACAGAAAATTTATTAAGATAACATAAAACAGAATTATATAATGTTAAATTGAAATGAAATGAAATAGTACTACTTCTGCTACTTCTACTACCACTATTGAAAGCAATCTATCAAGAATAGGAAGCTACATATTTACTTATTCTTATATTGTTACTATATTATAATTTAGAATGTTTTTTTTTAACATTTTCAAACTATTGATATGTCGCAAAAATATATCATTAAATAGGATTTTATTGGAGCAATTCTAGCAAATAATTTTGAGATTACGCTATTGTACAGGTGCAAAATATTTGAAGCAATACTATATTAACAATTAAATCACAACATCTAACGCATATACATTATTTTAGTTTCGAATATATGATATTATTTATTTATTCAGTAATTAGTGATATTTTTCCTACAGCTATACTTTATCTGTTGGAGGCATCTGTTGTTTGGGGATGCATGTGTCGTCATATGAAGGGAAACAGGTATATTGTCAAACAAAAGTCTGTCTCATTTACGTTTTTATGTTAATCAAAAGAAATATCTAACCAAATCATTTATTTCTGCTCGAATTACTGCGTTGATTTAAAAACATCTGAACCCTAGACTCAGAGGAATGTAAAGGATATCTAACATTTTAAAATTTAATATTTAGAAAAAACAAAGGAAATGTACCTTATTATTTTCATTATTACTGCTAAATAATAAGATGTACACATGAATATATGTATCTTGGTTTATTATTAAATGAGTTTATGGATTATAACGAGATGGCGAAAATTGTAGCAAAATCAGCCAGCAGATCGTTAGGTTTACTAATTGCTAAATGCAAAGCAAATGGTGGTTTTGAATATTCTACTTTTACTAAGCTTTTTGACACTCTTGTTATGTCTGTAATTGAATATGGTGCTGCGATATGGGGAAGTAAAGAATACTCTTGTATAAATGCTGTGAAAAATAGGGCAATGCGTTTTTTCATGGGTGTTGGAAAGTATACACCTAATTTAGCCCTATATGGTGATATGGGCTGGATGCCATGTATTGTAAAACAATGGACATGTATTTTTAGAACTTATAGTAGATTTACAAAAATGTGTGATAATAGAATAAACAAAAAAGTTTTTATATGGGCAAATAATATATGCAATAATAGACTGAAAAATTGGAATTTCAGAGTACACACAAAGTTTAAAGAACTTGATATGGAACATTTTTGTGATACTAATTTGATTATTGATAAACATGTTATAAAAAATATTGAGAATATCTGTTTCAATAGATTTAAAGAGCAATGGTATATTGATTTAATGTCAAACGAGCGTAGTAAACTACGTACTTATAGACTGTTCAAAAATGAATTTGGTGAAGAAAATTATTTATTAAAAATTATACCTGGTAAATATAGGAGTGCCTATGCCAAATTTAGAAGTGGTACGGCTCCTTTGAAAATTGAGACCGGAAGGTATGAAGGTCTTTTAGTTGAAAATAGAATTTGTTATAACAGTATTTGTAATGAAAATCTTTTAATTGAAGATGAAAAACATGTTTTAATGAATTGTCCTGTGTATGAAGATTTGCGTTGTTATTTGTTTTATCAAGCATCTCTATTTAATGTTAATTTTATGCAATTGTCTGATGACGATAAATTTATATTTTTATTCACAAATGAAAATATGTACTTTTATACTGCCAAAATCTGCAATGACATTTTATTGAAAAGAAAATGTATTTTATATAGCTAATTTTAGTGTAAATATTGTATATACATTTTAGATAGACTCTCATAACTCTTTTTAGAGTGGCTCTTGTATGTTTTATGATGTTGTTTTATCAACTATTTGTATGTTTTATATAATGAAGAGGTGAGACTTAAATAAAATATTGTCTTGTCTTGTCTTGTCTGTCTTGTGATAATACCATATATTATAAAAATTAGAAGATATGGTTTGATTGCCAATTAGACAATTCTTTACCAGAGACCGAAGGACGTATACATATTGGTCACCATAAGGTCTTCAACAATGTGAACAACCCATATACCGCATTTGTAATGTAAAGATAAGGAGATGTGGTATGATAGCCAATTTGACAACTATCTACCAAAGTTTTAAAACAGTGGATGTAAGGCCCTAAAAAAACTATAAAAGACCCCGATGTGAAAAAATTGAAACGATTCGACTTGATAACTAACGGCCTAATTACAGAAAAACAATTTATGTACAACACATATGATAGACACGAATCAAAGACAACAAATGAACAACAAGCTCCTGCAAATTTAGATTAAAATGGATAATTTTGAAAAATAATCCTGCTAGTCTTCAAGTCATATGCCTTTATAGTCGTTAAGGGAGTGTTTTATGGGTATAGGTTAAGCTCACACGTATTCGAGCCAAGTGTTCAATCAATGAACAAGAAATACGATATATGTTTGCACATGAATCAAAGAGCTCTAACAATTCAATTTTACGATTTTCATCAACGTGTGTGACTTGAGGACTGAAATTAAACAGTTTTCACATAAAACTAAAACTCAACTGTGTTATCAATTTGTGTCTAGTGATATTAATTTATTTGCAAAACTAAATTTCCTGCCCCTAAGTACATATGCATCAACGTATAATTGGTAAAACTTTGAAACGAATGTCGATCAGAGTTTATGAGTGCTTGTCCAGATGCTGTACGTTGTTTTACGTTTTTTTTTGGTTATAAACGGCGGTTTTACCATATTTCATCTGAGACCTATGAAAAATTACTGTTTGTAGGCGAATTGAAATTGATTATACATGAAAGGGATCACAAATACAAATATGACAGAGAATTTCCGTGTATGTCCTGCTGCCAGTATTCTGCTCTTTTGCATTTATATGTTGGTCATTAGGTGACCTTAATCTTAACAAGGAAAGTTCTCTTCTTACATAAACGCCTGTTAATTTGGATTGACATTCAAATAAGGGTTAAGGAACTTTATAAAATGTCAAATGGAAGACATTTTTTGAAATGTTATTTCCACTGGGAGATATATTTTCATAACGGAAAAAACTCCATATATTTTTAATTTCAACACGTTCTAATGTTATGGCTATGTGAATAACAAAGTCTCCAGACGAACTTTTTCTAGGAGGAACAAACATACAGGGCCTAATCATATATACATATCTATATCTATACATGAATGAGGTTATTCCAGAAACATAGAGTTCGGCGCACAGAAACATTAAATGTCACTGCCTACTTACCCCACTGTAAATTTACTAGTTAAGGTCATGTATATCAATTGCTTAAGTCTATTTCATATGCATTTTTATACAACTAAATGAAGACCAACCCAATTATGAAACAGGAATAAAAATAAGGGACTTTCATAAACTAAAGCATTGCTTAATATTCATTATTCTAACAATCAGTTTCAACATCCATGTAAACAATGTTAATCTGGATTTGGAAATAGAATTTGATGACTTGTAAATTGGAGTTAATAGAGTGTCGACAGTTTAATTTTTCTTTCGAAAAGTCACATGGTGTTTAAATGGGGAGCATGTGGTAGTCTGTTCAAATGTGATTGAATTTCGAAGCCTAAGGGACGTTTGATAACGACAGTTTTGTACATATAATAGGAAAATAAAAGAATGTCTGATTGAGAGGCATCTGCATTGTGAAAATTAGGTTGACACAATTAATAAACAATAGTCATAACAAATCAAATCGTTTATAAAATAACCAGATACCATTAACTTTGCTGTTTTCCTATTACAGAGATCAAACATTTGTGAAGAAATCTATTGCTTATGTTAATATGAGATGATTGTGTGAATTGAATCAGTGATCGTATTAGTGCAGTCAGATGTAAACAGACACAGTATAGAATAACTGTAAGCAAATAGCATCAAACACAAATTGTTAGTTCCTTTTTTGTAAGTGTTAGGCAACTTAGATGGCCAGTGTTTATAGTTTAAGGAGGATGGAGAACCCCCAGAAATCGACAACTTTTTGTCAGGCAGTTATGTTACTATCTTAACACTTCAGTTTTGATTTATAAAGTATATATAAACATGTCTTTTACTTAGATACCGGAAATAGGATAGGTGGTAAATGACCAATTGTTTTTAAGAGAGAGACTTATATATGACGGGTAAAAAGCTTATTCTGCATTATATCTATTGGACCATTGGAGATAACATAGCTCCATTATTTAAATTTGTCAATTTCCTTCACATTTAATGCATGTAAACCAATGAGAATAAAGTTTTATCAGATCCCGATAACATCTGTACAGTTTGGCTACACCATACATCAATGAAACTGTGTATTGTCAGTTTTCTTCTTGAAATATGTGTGTTCTCAGGCTTAATTCTGTAATTGATTGGTTTTAGTAGAAAATCTTGGAAATCTGTAAGCAGTTTAACAGCCAAATGTTACGAAAAATTAACCTTTATGAAAGGTGAAGCATAATACTACAGACTGGGGATATTACTACACTAAATGTCATGTAGAACTCCGGGCTCAGTCAGCTGAGCTCAAATGATAAATAGGAGAAAGATGTTGCATGAAAAATGATTTGGATCAGACGACAGAACATCAAAACCAACAGTCACTTTTTACCCCAGGACAGGAAAATCAAATAAATATAAAAGTTAATAGTTTTAAACATAAACATTTCAAATACTACAATGAAAAATGAAAGTAGAGAAAAATTATTAGAATAATGATTATAATTATCATGTCAATCATATTTCTATGTTGTTACTGTAATTGCGATGAAAATACTCAATTATGAATTTTATTGTCGTAATCAATTTATAATTGAGTCTTCTTCGCTTTTTTCTCTAACTTTTGGTTTCAAACCATTATTTATTTAATCTTTTTATTAATTATTTGTAAATAAAAATATTTCTACAACCCTAACCTGAGGTTTTGAAACCAAAATATTACATTGCAATTTAAGATACACATCGTAATTTAGTATTACATAAATATCAAGAGGACTCTCCATTAAATTTAAACATAACTGCTAACATAATTGAATAAGGCCTTGACAAATCTCAATATTTTCCTGCAATAGATGTTTGTTTCTTGTTTTAATATTTTGTTGTGTCGAAAACTTTCCTTCTAAATTTTGTAAACCATCCGGTAATCACTGAAAACAGTTAGGTTGTTTTAAAATCACCAAATTACTTATATCGTAGGAAACACCACAGAAAAACTTTAGTCGGTAAGAAAACATCTGATTGTCTTGGTTTTTACATAAAATCGATTATTGACGAAGATCGATTAGAAGTAACCGTAATATTGTATGGCTATTTTTTTTTATATTTCCAAGTAATTTTAAAAGGAAATGCATAAAACCACAATATGCGTAAAAGGAATTGTTTTACCGGAATTTTGTTTAAATGAGTGAAATAAGTGAATGAACTAAAACTTTTTTTTAAGATAAAACATAAATGTTGAAAACAGAATAAGTCCGGAAGTGATATCACCCAGGGTGACAGATACATGTAGTATACTAGCCTGAGGTATGAGGTATCTAGCAGATTGTTTGATGGATGTCGATCATCTACAAACTATAGTTATAAGGAAGTCACGAAGAAAAAAATCAAAAATCTCAGAACGTGTACACTTATCAAGGTTTTTAAAATCAATATATTACATATGTGGTTTAATGACCAGAAATACATGTTATATAATGGAAGACATATTTCGATGATTGTGTTGCCTTCAATGTTGTTTCTATATTTGTCCGTATTCCTTACAACTAAACAAGTTATAGGAATAGTTCAACCTGACAGCAATCCGAAGACATAAATTAAAAAGTAAAAGATTTATAACTGACATAAAGGATTGGTTTGAACCCTATTTTCTTACCGGAAAATGGTTCCCAAAAAGTATGGAGGGTCGAAAGTGTCATCAAAGAATTGTAGTCACCATTACGACTACAGGCAGGGGGCGTAGGGGTTAAATATTAACATTACTGCTGCTTTCCTTCTTTTGTAACTTATGTGGTGTTTTCATTTTGATAGCACTGGATCAATAACGCTGTCGGTAAACTATTATCCCCCGAGGTAATATTTTCGCGCAAATGTAATGACAATAAGCGCAATTGCAATGCACTGATATCACAAGTCCTGTACTGACATGTTCTAATTCAACTTTTCTTAAGAAGCTATAAGGTTTCAACTTCTTCAGGCAAAGTTAATCTAAAACAGATTTGGATATTATATAAGATCGTTTTGGTCATATAGCGCTTCAACTGTGTTGTTTCGTATACATCCTTGGCTTTCAAATATTCGGCTATGAACATTCTAAGGCAGATCAATCCCGAAAGGTGCTTTGAACGAACGGCTATGAACATTCTAATGCAGATCAATCCCGAAAAGTGCTTTGAACGAATGCCTTTATAAAGTGTTGTTTTCATTTTCCCTGCTTACCCTTCCGGAGCACCTGAGATCACCCCTAGTTTTTTGGTGGGGTTCGTGTTGTTTATTCTTTAGTTTTCTATGTTGTATCGTGTGTGCTGTTGCTTGTTTGTCTTTTTCATTTTTAGCCATGGCGTTGTCAGTTTGTTTTAAATTTACGAGTTTGACTGTCCCTTTGGTATCTTTCGTCCCTCTTTTAGCTTATTTTGTAATTTACTTTAATCAAGCTTTATTGTGTAAAAACAAAAAAGAAATTTAAACATGTCATTTTAATTTTCTATATCAATTTGTTGATCTCTTATTTAAAAAAAAAAGAGCAAAATATGTACATGAGCAAGCCCTTGTGCGGTAGAGAAGCAGATATCTAGCATTAACCTAATGTTAAATATCAGAGTCACAATTTCGTATGATCTGTGAATTAATCCTTAGCTTAGACAGACGAAAAGGCATTCAGACGATTAAAACCTTCCAAGTGAAGAAAGAGGCGTTTACATATTTAACTTAACATGCCGTGATTTGCAAGTTTTGAAAAAGTCCGTAATTTAAAAAATGTAGAAATATAAGACTGAATGTAGCAAATATATTATTACGAATGGACATTGTGATTAACAAACTCTAGCCTGATAATTTCACGAAACGTTAAGACGGACTACGATGGCATTACTATATTACTACGAAAGACATACGGTTAAAAACATGGTAGGATGTAGCAAAATAAACGGGGCTATGTCATATAAATTATGACAATTAATGAAATGACTATATAAGTGCATACAAATTACAATGTGAGGAAATGTAAACACACAATACATACTTTAGATGATGGGAATTTAAACTTCATGAAACTACAGCTAGGGTAAAACATTGCACAGATAGAGAAATAAACAGTAAAATAGTAAACGTCCAACACCATTAAATAACGGAGACCCTTTTAAACTTGATTTATTTTTGATTCAATTATAAAGTATTTACTTATGTTCAATTAAAGTTGAATATAAAACCAGGGATAATCTGTGTTATCCGTCATAATGGTACTCGACAGAAGTTAAGTATATCCAGATTGTCTCTGATACCTTTGGTGTTGTAAATCCAACTTTAATTCCAGTTCGCCATATTCAAATGTAATTACTAAGTGTTGATCATATTTATTTTGTGTAATGTGGCGTAAGTTCTTAAGGAAAATAATTATTTTAGGATACACTTTAATTAAAAAAGGGTTTTAAAAAGTGTCAAAAGTATTTTGATCGTTTAATATTTTTCAGAATGTTTATAATTTGGTGCATACCATACCGTACTACGACCACGGTTTTATTATTTCCAAAAATTTAGACAATCCCTCTATAAATATGGACGTTACTTTAAAATTCTGCATCGTAATAAAGTTTGATATTCACGCCGAAATCTTAGTTCGAGTCTGTTCATTTGTTTTTTTTTATACATTTTTGCGATGGTTTGTCAACAATACCTTTGAAATATTTATTTTCAACACAGATTTTTTATGAAGAAAGTTGAAAAAAAAAAAATTATAAATAAAAAAAAACCATTATCCACTCATACTTTTCGTTATCTTGAGACTTTACAAAGATTTTTTTGCAGTAATGTCCGTTATTATAATGTATTATGTAAAAGTTAGTCTTTATGTAATTATTTAATATTGTATCCACATGGAAAGCTCACACTAAATTGTATTGATAATCACAATAACTTTCATACTTTTTCATTTTTTACAGTTTAACCATAGCTTCAAGTCTTATCTTATCTCCATGTTCATACTGGTCATTATTTTTACATCGAGTATGAATGCAGAATCGGCTACAAAAAGGATAAAAAATGCATGAGAGAGTGATCTACTAAATTCGAAGATACTAAACAAAAATGTATCAATGCTCGTTATATGAAAGCTTAACATAAGTACCCGCCATCAATGTTATTTTGCAAATCATCATGTACATATTGACCTCA
Source organism: Mytilus edulis (assembly GCF_963676685.1). Lineage (NCBI taxonomy): Eukaryota > Metazoa > Mollusca > Bivalvia > Mytilida > Mytilidae > Mytilus > Mytilus edulis. Next base: position 6,963,673 of record NC_092344.1, read on the forward strand.
GACGTTTTAAACAGGAAAAAAGGAATATTTGAAGTGAATGCGTTATCACTGATCTTCAGCAAGGATAAGTGGACACTACACAGTTGTCGTAGTGTATATAATCAAAAGAATACAACATATAGTGCTTAAATGTATAAATATTGTTCGCTTGAGCATTTAAATCATTTGTCAAGTACATATCCTTGTCCAACATTTTAATCCTTAAAATTTGAAAAGTTTCGTTTTATAAACAGACAAAGAAAAGTTTTGATCACAAAGAACAAAACATTTTGTTGATCTTTTGAAAGTGTCCCCATTAGTCGTTATTGTAACGCTATAAAATATGGTTTAGGGAATAAAAGTGTGGCTGATTATTATACATAGCAGTGATACTAGTATGAATTTCACGCCCTTAGCCTTTGTATTACTTCTTCCACTTGTAAATTGGACCCCTGCCTGATTAAAATTGTTGGAATTTTATCCTTTTCTTTAAAGACATACTTCTAAACCTTATTTTTTACAAATGGTCCATTCTTTCCTCACGTCTTTGGTGTGATACCGTCTTTGCCGCTGGTCATTTTTAATTGAACTTCTTCTCTCAGCATCTGTAATTGTGCAAATTTGAGGGAAATTTAGCTTTCGATAGTAATCCCTTGCTTAATTAATAAGACGTTTTACCACTATAATTGGGAATATTAGTTTAGTGCTGTTTTGAGGTTCATTCTCCACATTGAACGGAAGTTTCTCGTGTCGAAGACAACGAATTATTCAACCAAATCCGAACCACATATCCCGTAGGCATGAAAATATCATCCACTTCTTCTAATTATAAGCTTTGATTTTTGAGACTGCGTCTGTAGCTTTCTCATTCAATAGAAATGATAAAAATCTAAGAACTCAATTTTTAATAGATTCCTCTGATGAATTATATTTTTTCCCTAGGTTTTGGAAAGACTCTTTCCTTCATATTAGATAAAGTGATTTGAAAGTCACTAAACCTTTTAAGTAATTATTAAAAAGATGAATAAATTATGAAATAAAAATCTTGAAATGTTCCTGGAGACAAAGAAAACAGATGCTGTCGGTCAATGCTGTTTATAATACCAAATGGTCTGTTAACGGAGATTATCAGAAATGTTGACACAAATACCCCTCCCCCTATTTGTCAATCCAATGAAAGAGGTCAAAATCTTCAAGATAAAATGTTACACGAAGTCTGCTTAAAATTAAAAAAAAAAAATTGTCAACATGAGTTTTCTTATTGCATTTTTTTTATTTTTGTTTATGGTATTTCCTTTTTTGAGTACGTTTTAATTCAATAATGTCTCTGAAAACATAAAACCTTAACTTCACACAAGGTAACCAACTCTCATTTTTAAGAAATGAGACACGGTCGCGAACTTTGTTTAATATATCAATTCCGCGGTTGTCTAGCTCACCGAAACTTGTTATGTCGTAAATCTATACGAAATCATCTACAAAATGATGTATGACACGCTCGTTCCTGCTGTCGGAATCAGTCGTAGCAGGTTTTCCGAGTAGGTCAACCGTAAACTATTTCTCACAGAGTGGTAATGCAATGTAACAGATTTACAGCATAACGGTGTTAACCAGTTTCATTGGGGGTGTTGACATATTTATGAAAGTTCGCTACTGATCAGAAATGTTGGCACAAATACCCCTCCCCCTATTTGTCAATTCAACGAAAGAGGGTAATCAAAATCTCCAAGATAAAATGTTACACGAAGTTTTTCTTATTGCCTTTTCTACATATGTTTTTGTTAATAATATTTCATTTTTTGAGTACGTTTTAATTCAAAAATGTCTCTGAAACCCTATATACCTTCATACAAGGTACCCAAATCGAGAAATGACACACGGTCGCGAACTTTGTTTAATATTTCAATTCCGCGGTTGTCTAGCTCACTAAAACTTGTTTAATATGTCGTAAATCTACACGAAATCATCTACAAAATGATGTATGAGACGCTTATTTCTGTTGTCGCGCGACCTAATTCTTCGTTAGATATCATATCGATAGAACATACCGAACGAGTTTATCGATGTATATCATATCAATGGATCATACCTATTCAGTTTATCGTTGAATATTTTATCAGAAGAACATACCTAACGAGTTTATAATTCAAGCATCATATCGTTCGATTATTTTGTAGATTCAAGTACCTCTTTTAATCAAAGTTTTTGATATTTGTAACCATAAACCGAATTACTTTGAAAACCATCAAAATTCTGACCATAGATACCATTTCCTTTGTGATGCAGATTTTGAGAGCAGTAAGATTCTATTATAGAAAACAAAAATAAATTCTATCTTATTTAGGTCCCCAATAAAATTGATACAAAAAGAACCATAAGAAACTTAGCATTGGTATAAAACAAGAATCTATCGAAAAGGCATATTGTTTTACAAAAAGTGTATACGAAAATAATAACAAGAAGAAAAAATAATAATAGATATTCAGGGATTGTTTTTTTTAATCGATTCACAATGTATCATACATTTGTCAGGGAAAATGGATCCACAAACACGTGACGTAAAAGTAGATTCTGATGTTTCTGTCGACTTGACTGGTTACAAATGAACATATCGCATACATTGTGTCTCCAAAACGAGGATACAATTTGCAACCTTTGTTTGAAAGAGTGTTTATGCACAATATTCTCATGATATATTAAACCTTTTCCTCAGTCTTAAGGCAAACAGTTTATAAAGATTGCATCTATATCGTGTTAAATTTGGTATGTTGAAAAAAAATGAATTACACCACAATATTTATTTTGCGAACTGATCAACAACAACGAATAAAAAAACACAGAGACATTCCGTCAGAACAAAACCTGCAACGATATCAAGCAGATCAGAATTTATACATGATCTTTTATTTCGATACATTTTGATGTTTAACTGAACGCTTGTTTCCGTGGTGAAATTGAAGATGTTATCTTACCATTCCGTATGTCCATTGCCATTTAGACCAGGTGAGTCAATAACGAATGTGAAAAGGAGAAACACAATCAGATGTTTGGGATTTGATTCATTTCAAAAGAGAGACAAAAGATACCAAAGGGATAATCGAACTCATGGGTCGAAAATAAACTGACAACGCCATGGCAAAAAAAGAAAAAAATAACAAAAAGACAAACAACATCTCCAAAAAACACACAACATAGATAACAAACGACTGAGCATCACAAACTCCACAAACAAGGGATATCTCAGGTGCTCCGAAAGGATCCTGCTCCACATGTGACACCTATCATGTTGCCAACTGTAAGTACAAACCCCGGTGATAAGTCTAACTCTGTAGTGTCACATTTGTACAAAAGCGGATGGGGATTGTGGTTACAATTGAAACAGATCCGTAATCCGATTGAAACAGATCCGTTATCTGTAAAACAGATATTCCATAAAAAAAAAATAAAACAACTAGTGGTGGCGTCCGGAAAATTTATAGAGGGATGATTTCAAATCCATCACTTGGAACTGTTGCTTTAATAGTTAACGTGTGAGCAGCAACCCTTTATCAAAGAATTACAAACCCTGGAATATCGTATCAAATGGGAGATATGTACCCCGTTTTCAGGTGCATGCTGCTGGCTTATTGCTCATAGAAATGGAAAGTGCATTATTGGGTAGCTGATATATTTTTGAATATTAATAAATGCAATGATATAAGAAGTTTGAGAGATGTTATTATATGAAAATGTCGGTTAAAACAAAACAGAAGATACCAAGATGATAAAAATTTATAGGTTGAAAAAAATACAATGGCATAAATAAAAGAATCACCGGAAAACGAACAGTTTACAAAGCACAGTACCAAATAAATTTAGACTGAGCAACAAATCAACTGGGCGATCTCACCTACCCGGAAGGATAGGCAGATCATGTCCCATTAGTTCACTACAACAGTTCCATTTACGCATTTCGACAATAAATATTTCTTTAGTGATGTCAGAACAATGGTAGTATGGAATTGAAGTCACCAATTCTATAGTTCCTGATACCGGTATGAGCATTTCACCAATACATATCCCTTGCAGATGCTTGAGGCTAAATAGTTATCAAAAGTACCAGGATTATAATTTTATACGCCAGACGCGCGTTTCGTCTACACAAGACTCATCAGTGACGCTCAGATCCAAATAGTTAAAAAGCCAAATAAATACAAAGTTGAAGAGCATTGAGGATCCAAAATTCCAAAAAGTTGTGCCAAATACGGCTAAGGTAATCTACTCCTGGGGTAAGAAAATCCTTAGTTTTTCGAAAAATTCAAAGTTTTGTAAACAGAAAATTTATAAAAATGACCATATAATTGATATTCATGTCAACACCGAAGTGCTGACTACTGGGCTGGTGATACCCTCGGGGACGAAACGTCCACCAGCAGTGGCATCGACCCAGTGGTGTAAATAGTTATCAAAAGTACCAGGATATAACATAGTTTATAATCCAAAACCTAAAACAGACGTTGAAGAGCTATTGAAACTGCAAAGGACCAAAGCTACTAAAGCCAAAAGCCGGGATATTATTTACAAATTTAAGTCCGGGACAAGTTAGTATAAAAAGTTCATGTGTAAGTTAAGAAATATTTAGGTTCAATTTAACTATTTCTAACATTTTGATACAACTACTGATGCAATTTCAGCTGCGAGTATACCATCTCCCTTATTGTCAGTTGGTGTATTTTTTTCCAATATCAAAACAACAGTTTACAGACACATAAGTTTATCAAGGACGGGGTTTACTTCATTTAAATGCAAAGCTTCACACGCGTCTGTGCTTTACTGTTAGTAAAGTTTTATTATACTATAATCAGATTGTTTTATTCCTTAAGCTTGACTTTGATTATCAGATGGACAGGAAAACAAAGTTTTTTTATATTCTTGTAATAAACTGCTTTCGCAGGTAAGATGTGTATAAACCTTTTGGAAAAATAACTGTTCAATAAAACTATGCCTTTGAACATTAATATTAACCGCTAACATTAAAAAAAAATGTATTGCAATCGAATTTTTGGTCAACTACAGAATAATAAAAAAATTAAAAAATCAAGTAATAAATTGAATATAGTTATCGCAATGCATAGGCTGAAATACATATATTATATCCAAATAATCTTTTTGGCGATTTGCACCAAATAAACAACTTAAAAATAGTTTTCCATATGATTTACCGGTGCAGCTTTTGATATTGTAAAAAATAGAAAATTGATCTAGCGTTATGATTGTTTTAATAAATGTAAAAACACTGGAAAAATAACATTTTTCTAAACCTCCGTCATTAGAGATCATGTAGCTGCAGGGAGTTTTAGAAGAAATGTCATACAACAGTTACACACCTCATTTTTGTCCACAGGCAAAGCATACTTGCTTCTGTTTCTGTAAAAACAATCATTATCTGTTAGTTTTAATCATTAGAGAGATAACTCATAACTGAACTTCCGGAGGCAAAAGCTGCGATAAGGATTTATAGCCACTGTTTCGTACTTTGACACCGGATACACACTGTCTCTTAATAGGTATATATCGCAGAGATAAAATTCCTAAAATGGGTAAAACAATATGAAAAACTATAAAATGTACATAAATGCAAATTTCGATTATATACATGGATATTTTTTTAATGTTTTGATGGTGGTTTATATCAGTGTAAATGAATAAAATCATTGGAAAGTGTTTGCATTTCATTTTTTCTACTCTTTATATTTTGATATAAAATTAAAAAAAATTCCCCAAAAAACCCAATCTATAATGATTAAAGAAGATAACAAACATTTTCTGAAAATCACCCACAAGTTAATTCAATAATTGGTTCAATTTATATATCAATATTGTTTACTTTCTTTTAGGTTCTTGAATATCTCTTCTTTAAATAAAATGAAGGGGCTATATATAGCAAATTGAGAGCATTTATTTTGTTGCAAGGAAATGATACTTGGATATGAACATAACTTCATACAATTGAACGTTTTACTCTTTGTATATAATTTATTTATTTAGATTAAGACCTAATAGTATATAATCCAAGAAACAAATAAACCAGGGATAATTAATAAGATACCGATTTCATAAAATAAATTTATTATATGTTCAAAATTAATTTTTTTTATGCAATGTTCTATTTTTGTCGAGAAAAAAAACCCAAAGAGACAACACTTAATGAATTTACTGAAAGAACTCGAACCCCTCTCTTAACAAAAAAAAAAACCAGTACAGTTCTACCTAAACTTACTTTTGTCTGGGACTATTATACTTATAGTCCCAGCTTTTGTATATATATATTCAAAGCTACAATATTGTATATATATAGAAATTGAAAGCTTCTGCATATAGAAGCCAATAAATGAAACAGAAAAGATTAATTCTTATTTAATTGCGATCTTCAATTTTAAAACGAAAATAAAACAACCCAGGGGCCTGTTTATCGAAGCTCTCCGCTATTAGGATTTATATGAAAGATGCACGAGATTTGCCTTTGAATTTTTTTAAGTAATATGAAACCGTGACACTTCGAATTCAGCTCACTCTAGCATATAGTGATTTTACCGATTACATATTTAATTTTAACTATTTACGATTAGTTTGTTCAATTTTATATACAAAGATATTATTATTTTTTGTCATATGTTTTGTTTAATAAAGTTAAAATGTACAATCATAATATAAAAACAGGCCCCTGCAGCTTTTTATTTTTCTACCTATATTATTGACTCTTTCGCTTTTTGAAATATATATATTGCACATTTTCCTTTGTACTTTTATAGTTTTCCCAGACGAAAGAAGAGGGATCATTGAATGCTAAAAGTCTAATTAGTCTGGCTATAAGTCCATGTGTATGTCTGTTCTTTTTTGTTGTTTATGGAGTTTATTGTTGATTGCAGTTCTTTGAAAAGTGTTCGTGGTTTTTTTCGATTTTTTTCTCCCTACATTTTAACTATTTAGGCAGCAACCATTTGATTTTCTGGGGGGGGGGGGGGGGGGGGGGGGGGGTTGTTTGTTTCCAGTTTTTGGAGAAAAAAATAATTTGTTTTTGATTCTGAGGAAAAAAAAATTGTTTGTATCACCCTCAACTGCCATTTTATGTAATGCTAAAATTGAAAGAAAAATATTGTTTTTGACTTGTGAAAAAAATAAATTGTTTTTCGCCTTGTCCAGAAAAAAAAAACCATAGCCCCCCCCCCCCCCCCCCCCCCCAGAAAATCATCAAATGGTTGCTGCCTTAGGGTTTAAAATATTGAATAGACATGTCTTTTGTTTTAATGCTCTATTAGATGATGACCTTATTTTTTTGTCTCGTTGATTCGTATCATTTTTGTATATACTCAACAATGTCTTTGTACACACAGTAGCTGCCTGATCAAATTTTGTTCAAAAATCGTGAATTAAAAAAGTTCAAGAACTTTTCTAGATATTCTTAAATAGCATTCTACAGAGAAACGGTATATAGGTCAACTGTTTATTCATCGACCGTGATATTTTTCCGAATAAATGCTCATTTAATGGATCTATTATAAGTATACCCCATTCCCATGGATTCCCATACCCAGTTTTTGTACTTTGTTACTGGATATATCGGTATTATATAACTGTAGGCAGTAGTTTTTCCCCTATAAAATTAAACTGTTTTTTGTCAAAAACATTATTCATATTATTCACATGGTCCAAACTGTCTGAAATATTCGTATGGCAAATCTATATATATATAGTCTATCAGTTTATATCAATCATAATGGCTTTGAAACTCAAAGCACATATGCAATGTTAATTTGACTTGAGTCAAAATTGAACAATATTGCTTATACTTCGCTGATTTTTAGATATAAGCTTTCGAAAACTATGATATTTGGCGGGTACAGTATACAACTGGATTGTTTATTGAGAGAAATGAATTGAAAACTGAGGGGAAATGAAGCAAAGTTAAAAAAGGTATAAAGCTTGAGATGTATGTTCAAAATATGTTTTTTATCTCCCCTCTTAGTATATTCTGTCTCTTTTTAAAATAAAAGAAATAAAGAGACAGTTTGTTATTAATTGTCTTTAAAAATTCGAAAGTGGGAATAGATGAAAATGCAAACATTTTTTATAAACATCCTTTACTATAATAGAAGGGACTTTGAAGTTTCAACCCCTAACAACGTATATGTAAATATGGTATTCTTGAAAAGATATGAGAAAAAAACAAGTATTAAAAATTACAAAAAAATGAATTAGAACACAAAATCTAACAAAACAGACCAATCTACCAATACAAAGATGGAAACCAGGTATAACACAAGTCTACACATATATTGGAAAAAGACGGTAATAGGTTTGATCATTGTTGAAGGCCAAATGGTGACGTATAGTTGCTTACATGCAAGTCATTTGTACTGTAGTGGATAGTTGACTTAGTTATTGAGGATCATACTTCATCTTATTATTTAAACTTAAAAAACAACTCCCATGCACAAAAAAAATTCATGCAACTAACGTCAAGCTAAAATAGATTTTTGGTTACATTAGGAATTAATCCACTGTAAACTGTTTGGTAATATCCGTTTTTTTCCTATCGACGATTAACCGCCTCTGCGTACTCATAGATTTCTGTCAACACTGAGGCTGTGAGTTTGACTCCAATATTATAATTGACCAAGAACATAATTTTTCCTACCGTAGATCTTTGATTCTCTTCGGGCAAATTGGCTTCCTCAACCAATAAAAACTGATCGCCACGATTTTGCCAATAGTGCTGAATGTAGCGTCGACCAACTATCAATCATTCAAGCATAATTATATTAAATTCACATTAACATATTAGCATCGTAATTGGGATAGGTCACTGGACATTAAACAACTAGCAATCATATAAAAAATATATCTGTAATAAGATTAACATCACGAATGAATATGATATGGTGGGATTAGAATTGTCTATCATATATCAAGAACTAAACTCAGCATAGATCATAGAAAATGAGAGTTCATCAAAAAAGAGAACTATCATATTCTGTGTTCGTATGTTAAATATATATCATAATAGTACTCTAGTGCACAGGCACTTACAAATATATTTAAAATCTATTATCGGTATCTGGCAAAAACTGCTACTCAAACAAGTGTTATACTGCGAGTACGCTCAAAACTGTATACTAAGTGTCTTTTTAAGCATGTTATTTGGATGTACAAGTACCCGGCTACGTCCACCCTATGTTTTTGTTAGATGTTTTTCTAATTGTATCCATCTGATGAGTATAGTCTTGTTCTACTGATCCTCATAGTTCGTTAAGGGAGGGTTGGGCGTCTTCAAACGAGTTTAATCCCGCAACATTCTGTATGTATTTTCCTGGCCCAAGTCAGGATCGTGTAAATCAGAGGTTGTCGTTTGGTATATTGTGTTCAAAGTTTTGATTTTTCTACCCTATATACCACTTTGCCTCATATTCTTATTAAGAAAAAATTCACATCCCTAATTAACTGGGCATTTAAAAAGTCGGAATGCGAGTACATATGTTCAAACTCTTTTAGATCATTTTTTAGTAGCAATAAACAAAAGAACTATGTCAATTGGACATGCTTTGATACTATTTATGCACTTGAATTTTTACTTGATAACATTTTTGTTCGCTTTGGAGATTCCGTATATCGTCAAGTTATTGGAATTCCAATGGGGACTAACTGTGCACCACTTATTGCGGACCTGTTTTTGTATTGTTATGAGTTACAATTTATGACTAAAATTAGCAAAGACCCATCAAAACAACATTTGATACAAAAATTTAACAATACTTTTAGATATTTGGATGATATATTGGCTCTAAATAATGACGACTTCAGTATGTATACTAAAGAAATTTATCCTGTAGAACTTACTTTAAATAAAGTTAATGATAACAATGACCACTGCCCTTTCCTCGATCTTGATATCTATATCATAAACGGGAAGCTTAATACAAAAATTTATGATAAAAGAGATGATTTTTCATTTCCTATTGTTAATTATCCATTTTTAGATGGTGACGTTCCCTTGTCACCATCTTATGGTGTTTATATATCTCAACTTGTACGATTCGCTCGTGTATGTTACAATGTATTAGATTTTAGCGAGAGAAATTTATGTATTACTGAAAAATTATTACACCAGGGTTTTCGATATCACAAACTGGTCAAAACATTTACTAAATTTTATCACCGGTATAAGGAAATAATTCGTAAATATAACTCAACATGCAGACATCTTATACGTTCAGGTATTTCACATCCAAAATTTTATGGAAATATTCTTTATAAAGCACAAAAATGTCAGTATTCTCCTCAGAAACTAACAAAACCTTTAAATAGACTTATTAAAAGGGGATATAGTTACGATACTGTTGTCAGGTCATTAAAGATTGCATATTTTGGCTTTAACATTGATTCACTGATAGGGTCTTTGCATCGGAACTAAACACATTTATTTCTAAAAAAAACAGTTGTTGGCATGACACGGGTTATGTTCTTCTCATATATTTTATGATAGTATGATACTAAACCCCTAACGGGAGGGATTGTACCTGATATTCATATGATGAAGACATAATCTTTCAATCAGTTTAATTGAGGTCTGGAGCTGGCATGTCAGTTAACTGCTAGTAGTCTGTTGTTATTTATGTATTATTGTCATTTTATTTATTTTCTTTTGTTACATCTTTTGACATCAGACTCGGACTTCTCTTGAACTGAATTTTAATGTGCGTATTGTTATTGTTTTACTTTTCTACATTGGCTAGAGGTATAGGGGGAGGGTTGAGATCTCATAAACATGTTTAACCCCGCCGCAATTTTGCGCCTGTCCCAAGTCAGGAGCCTCTGGCCTTTGTTAGTCTTGTATGATTTTAAATTTTAGTTTCTTGTGTATAATTCGGAGTTAAGTATGACGTCCATTATCACTGTACTATTATGCATATTTTAGGGGCCAGCTGAAGGACACCTACGGGTGCGGGAATTCTCGCTACATTGAAGACCCATTGGTTGCCTTCGGCTGTTGTTTGCTCTATGGTCGGGTGGTTGTCGCTTTGACATATTCATCATTTCCTTTCTCAATTTTATTACATATTTGAGGTTGCCGTTTGGTATACTGTGTTACATATTTGAAGTTCATTAATTCTTTTGTACATAAATTAGGCCGTTACTTTTGTTGTTTGAATTGTTTTACATTTGTCTTTCGGGGCATTTTATAGGTGACTATGGGGAATGGGATTTGCTCATTATTGAAGGCCGTATGATGACCTTAATTTGCTAATTTCTGTTTCATTTGATCTCTTGTGAAGAGTTGTCTCATTGGCAATCATACCAGATCTTCTTTTTTTTTTTTATAATTAAAGGTCGTCCCGAACTTGTATAAACTCTTAACTGTTGTAATCCTTTTTGAAGAGCATAGTAAAGAGTTTCTTCTCCAAAAACTAATAGTTATCAAATCCAAGTTGCAGCCTCGGGAAGCCAGTTGAGACTAAAATACAGAATAGCACTTTCATTTAAATAGGTGTTTAGTAAAAGCTATATATATGTATTTTTTTTTTGTAATGAAAAACGTGTAACATACATCTTTCCTCCTTTTCCATCCCAGAGGCGTATGGTTATATATATATATATATATATATATATATATATAAGAAAATTATTAAAAGATAAAAACGGTTTCAATGCATCACTTTTTTACTAGTACTTTCACTGCTTCCGCAGATCTTCATGCTAAATTTCAAATTAGCAGACAAAAGGGTTTACTTAAAATGGAGTTTTAAGAATATTATCTTAGAATGCCTATTAACTGAATTTTCCGTTATGTACTTTCGTTAGAAGGCATATCATTGCTTTTATGATGTAGTCTTCTCGATTTCCTAAATTTCAAGTTCGTAAGATGACCCCATTATGGTAAGCTTGTATCTTATCATTTGTTTTTATCTCACATTTATTATTTCAGATATATTTTACTGTTGTATACATCAATTTAATTAGTTTGACATTAAAACAATATTTGAAAATAATCCAAACAACGGTAGAATTCAAAAACTTTGGCCCGTAACTTTCAAATATATGTCCAAATTTCCCGCTATTTATCATACTCGGCCTTCATTACAGGACCTGCCTATTGTATAAATATTTCTTAGTTGTCTTTCAGAATATGCATGAAATATTGTCACTGAACGTTAAGCAAACAACAGAAATCAATAAACCAGACATAAAATCTTGCAGTGCAACTGTTTAAAAAATGTTTAAAAGAAATCAAAATCATCATATATACATCAATGTATATCACTAAATAACTTTGATCGGACAGATGTAACAATAGAGTTTCTTATAATATAATTAGACTGATTCATATACGATGATTTTTTTTGTGTGTGGTTAAATCAGCTTTTCTTGTGTTGAGCGTACGATTGCATACCAAAGAACTTCGTGCTACGTCTGTGATTCTAAACAAATTCAAGGCTATCAATATTTATATAAGAAGGGATTTTATTTCTATCATTTTATATCATTAGTTCTTTTTTTTCTAATATTCATTTTGAAATAGTCAGCACAGCGTAAAACAATACGTGATGAAATTTGTCTCTGGGAATTTCATTTCAATACATTTAATAACAATATATACAATATAATAAAAGTTTATGACAAACATTAGTTAGCCACCATATGCCTCTTTGCTGAAGGCAGAATTTTAATAGATTTTATCATTAGTAATCAACATTTGACATACAAAGTTTCTAAATACTTCTTCACGGAGACAATATGGAAAGACCATCGCAAGCAAATATTTTCATTTATTAATTTATTTAAAATCTCGATAATATCCATCCACCTTTAATGGCTTTATAGATATGAAGTGTAGTTATGAAAATTGTATTTTCTATTGACGAAAGTGCTTAGAAGTTGAAAGATAGTAAGATATAGTTCTAAAAGATTAAAGTGGTCCCTAAGGAGCTTGCTAATGATACTATAATATTAAGTGTGTTTGTTTTGATCTACAATAGCAGTTTTAATATCTTTTGACTTTAGGGTACAAAATATTGTGGCATAAAATGTGTTACTATTAGTATTTCTTTAAAATAGGATACAAAAAGTTAAATGATGCAGGAAATTATAAATTTCAGTTACAAAGAAAAGTTATCATAAACAGCACTTTTAAAATCTAGTAAAATGATTCTTTTCAATTTATGTCCATATAAAGATATGAGTTTGTGTTGATATGATTTTGATAGTACAAATGCATGTTCATTTTTGTATAATTTTTGCTGCTTTTAATTGTATCTCTTCTTGGTTAAGGTTATGATTATAAGATCGCTGTTCAACCATTGTATCTGGCATTTTAAGGGATAAACATCAATTCGTTAATTCATATTTTTAAGCAAATCTTAAATATTCCAGGTTTTTTTGTGTACTGAATTCTGTACATGATTGTTCATGGCATTGACAAAATCTCGTCTTCATGTTCTGCTAATGACGTTACTGTATAAAACCTCACAAGAAAGACAGTCGCCGATATTAGAGTGTTTATAATACGATTACTTTCAACAGGTTCACTACTTTGATCGTGCTTTCTATATTTGCTAGAATACTTTAATGTTTAAAATACTTTTAAAAAGATGTGTGTTTGTATTAATGTTTTTGTAATGACCGCGTCACACTGTCCCGATTTTTACGCCGATGGCAACACGATAATGGAAATTTTCAAAATCGGGACTGATCGTATCCAGATCGGGCTATTCGTAGTGCCATCTTTAACCATCTTTAACCATCGGCCACTTTTTCTAGCCTTCGGGGACAACTTCGGGAAGGGTTCTAAATTTTTTAACATGTTAAAAAATCCCCGAAGGTGCGTCCGATGTTGAGGGTTCGTATTGAGTTCGTATCCCCATCCTTACCATCGTAATGTCACCGGGAATGCATCTTTGCACATCGTATTGCATTCGTGTTTCCATCGTTTCCATCGGGCAGTTTTGACATTGCGATGTCTACACGAATGAATCACGAAGATATCAGAAGGTCTTACGATGGCAACACGACTTCGTGAAGACCTCGTAATCCCGTCGTGTTGCCATCGAATAAGAGTACGAAGGCGACAAGATGGAACTACGACGGCAATAAATCCAGCTAAATGTAAAAGTTAATTTTCGCGCTAAAATACATTTAAAGTGCCATGCGCGATATGCACTGGTCAGTCTAATACGACAGTTAAGAAAGACGTTCACAAAATATGGAGCTCATATCATATGATTCTATGAGAACAAGAACATTCTATTAATTCAAATGGAACAAGAAGAGCAGCTATTACAGGCTCAGGATTTACTTTTACAAGTAAAATATTATTTTTTGTCAATTTTTCATATCAAGTGACATAATGAAAATCATAAACGCGCCTCGTACACCAACACTGCAGGTACACGTATATAGGGAAACCAACTTTTTCTGATTTTTTATGTATCGTCTGAGTTGTTGTCACACGAACGTTTACTCCATAACCATTTTGTTTTCTATATGTCATATTTTGCCGCATTTGTTGCTTTCCCCACATCCTTCCTTTTGTCTATATTATTATGATATTCTCCTGGAAAGAGCTCTTTTTTTCTTCTTAAAAGGGATCAACGAACCCATTACCTTACCTTTAAGATAGATCAGTAAACATGGGCATAATAATGGGTGATTATTCAGACTAGTGCACAGATTTTACAGTTCAAACAAGGCAATGCCGAGCGTGGCATCCCCTCGTATGTAACATATTGGGGACAAATATGGACACTATATTTGTATATGACACATGCAGAAAATTGTAAATTGAATATGCATATTTGATACATAAACTATTTTTTTAGAAATCAACCAAAACATTCAGTAACTGGAAATACCTTTAATATTGTCTTTAGAACCAGCAGGTTAAAAATGAGCAACCAATTTCCTGTTTATTATGCTATTTCAAGGAGAAAAAACAAGTCCATCTGCATGACCTTGACCTTTGGTCTTGAACGTAAAAAATGTCAGATCATTACAAGGAGGAACAATATACCAAATGTGGTTAAAATCTTTTGAAGAATATTGGTTTTAGAGTGTCCACAAGGGCGATATTGCCTTGTAATACAACTGCCACTGTGACCTTGACCTTTGAACTTTAAAGTCAATAGCGCTTAAGATATTCTTAACGAGTAACACCATACCAAGTTTTGAGTATTTTGGTTCTAGAGTGTCCATAACAATTGTATCTACACGCAACTTACATGTAGTAGGCGAGGGGATAATAAACTAAGTTTTATAAGAAGTAGACAAAAAGATTGATTTCCCGCCATGCATGGCAGACTTGTACAGAAACGATATGTTGTCGAAATTCTGTTCGTATCTTTTAGACATCGTATGGCCATCGCGCCATCATCGTAATCCATCGTCTAGCCTTCTTAATCCATCGTGTAGCCTTCGTGATCCATCGTGTAGGCTTCGGCTGAGATATGAAGCTTAAATACCCGTCTTCGGTTAACCTTCGTATGTCCATCTTTCGCTATCGTATATAATTTCGGCACCATCGAATAGACTTCGTTATTCATCGTACTTGCTTCGGTCACTTTTTGGTATTTTAACGAGATCGGGACCAACTTCGTACGAACTTACAATTTTCGCATTCGGGTGTCCATCGTATATAAAAATCGGGACAGTGTGACGCGGGCATAAATTATCAATTACATAATTAAGTCACCTAACATTTTCTCAAGCTACAGATTGTGACAGATTGACACATTTTGTATGGATTATACAGGAAAAAACACAATTTTGTGATTAGAAACTAAACAAAATGATAAAATTGTAAAATAAATAAGGAAAAGGTAACTTTCAGACAATGCTTTGAGAATATCAAAAGAAAACATAGGGTAACCGTACCATTTTTCCGGCTAAAACACAAAATAGGAAAATTCCATGTAGATTCCTTCAGAAAATGCACTGGTTTAGAGTTACCTCCCTTTAAAATGCCAATTTGAAAACTTTTAAAAACAACCAAAATTATTGTACATTTGTAAAAATATTAATATTTATAAGTTATATTCTTATAAATTGGTTCTTTTAAATGAAAGTTCCCATTAGTTATCTGCATTCCTGCATCGAATTTTGCTAACTTGATAGAAAATCTGGACCTTAGGTTCTCTGCTTTTTACAATCCAAGATGGCAAAAGACACCCATACCACCTTAACCCCACCAAAAGTTTATGTGTCTATCTCAATAGGCTATTTGCAATTTCCCGTGATTGACCCTGTAATTAGAGATCCCTTTTTTAGTTGTCTCCCTTATGAGGGACATTAAATTGTATTTACAATGGAGAGCTAGCAGAAAGAGCAAATTTACCTGTGCGCAATGTGAATAATCTATAAGGTTTTGAAATCTTTTAATTACATTAATTTGTTGTTTAGCTTAATATTTTTGACATCATAAATTATTTTTCATGAAAAAATTAGTTAAACTGTGGATTCATAACTTTCAATTCATCATGCTTTGCATTGGCAAAAGCCAATTTTGTCAGGTATGGAACCAGTCTACGATTGACAAAGGGAAGTAATTTGTTTAAAAAGTATGTAATAACAGAATCAAATCGGTAATTGGCAAATGGTCTTTTAAGGAACATCTTCTTTTTGGTTTATGGAAAATTTGGTACAGAGGTATTTGAAGAGCGATATAAAACTTGGTATATTGTATAAACACCTGTCTATTGTTGAAGTCTGTATGTTGACCTCTTTTAATGTCTTTTTGTTGTTTCGGATACCGAACTTAAATTTGTGGGACGCCAATAAATGCAACATCTGATTTTTTTCATCCTTCCACTTTAAAAGGGACAACAAGATTGGTAACAATACACGTTACAACCGGAAATATTGTATACGTTTGCCGTACAATTTCATAAGTTCGTTTTGTTAAATATCTTCAATATACAATTTCATAACTTTAAGTTCGTTTTGTTAAATATCTTGAATGTACAATTTCGAATGTTACATTATTATTGAGTTTCGAGTTTTCAAAACCAGCTGTCTTGCAATATCTCGGATTTCAAAACTCTAGCTTTGAATTTCGGATCTCGATGTGAATTTACATACGTTTCTTGCCAAACTTTGTTATTTGGTTCTTGGTAGTTAGTATTATAATAATTGTTCCTACTGTCTTTAAATTGATACTTTTGCCAATGTTCTATATTTTTTGTCCGAATCAGGACGGCTGTATTTTACAATGTATTTTTGTAATTTGTATCAGGGTCAAACAACGCCGTTTTGAAATCATTGTTTTGTTTATTAATAAATCATATTATAGTTCATTTTTGTTGTTGCATCAAACGATTAAAATATGAAAGAAAAAGGGTTTGACGACAATAATTGACTAATATTTCATATCATTTAACTAATCTGGATTATTATTACTGATAATCTAAACTATCCCAATGATCAAAGACCTGCATAGTCTTTTCACCTTTGAATTGTGATTTTACAGCTTGAAACCTTTAGGCGGAATGTCGTAACATCGGTATGTCCGGTATTGTTTTTGTTTTATAATCATGCCTCTGGCATCTGAGCCAAATCTTGAACTGAACTTCAAAAAAGGTTTTGCTGTTAATGTCTATGTTCCTTCCGTCATAATAAATCGCAGATATTTAAACTCATTATTTGGAATTGTCAATGTTTGATTACATTCAATTGCTGTCACAGTTCTGTTTTCAAATTCCTTTTCAAAACTCATTAACTGCCAAAAGCGGATATTAATTTCTCTTCTACAAAAAATCTTGTCTTATTCGTACTTTTTTTATTTCCATGAAAACTACTTCATCTAAAAAGAAATTATTCTGTTTGGATGAAGACACTTCTCAAAAGTATTAAAAACAAAGTATGATGTAAAACGCATGAAATTGGGCACTGGTACATGAAAGTCCCTAGGCTGAATAGTCAGTATGTGCTGAGTCAAGAAGCAGTTGATTCATATCGTTCTCGGGATTGTGGTTTCTGGAGTAGGGGAACTTTTGTATTAAGTGTTGTGAAAATTACTCGAATATTGCTATCTTCGACGAATAAAGAAACGCAACGTTGGTTTATTGTGAAGACATTCTTTCCATTTGAATGATATGTTTAATTATAGAAATTCAGCCTTTTCATGTGACAAGAAGAATATTTATTTGAAAATGGTTATTTTTAAAAAGTATTCTAACAAAAGAAGTTTTCAAGTTCTAAGACAAAACATGTTAGGTACGGTGATTATAACGTTACTGTATAGAAATATATATAAGTATATAAAACCCAAGACAAGACGCAAGTAAATAATTTTATACACTTTTAAGAGCAAATTTAATTTATAGTTTCTATTGATTTTTAGGTAAAATGTCAGAAGCAGAAAGATGAAGTTTTCCAAACATTTTAATATCTTAACATCTTTTGAAAATAATTGAATTTCATACGAGAACTCCTTTTAATTATATCCAACTCCAATCCACCTCCAGGCCTGGTTTCTAATGACGAAAAAACTTCAACGACAACAACCAAAAGATATTGAAAATTAATGTAATAAAACTTAGGTTTTGAGAGTACTTTGTTGTGCATGATCATTTACGCGCTTTATGTAATAAAGAACAAATCCAATCAGGGATAACACTATCAATTTTAACGAATCAGTTCCACGGAAATATTGGAAAACATGTCGGACAAATAGTTTTCATTAGCTCTCTGCAAATTGTTCTTAGAAACATAATAAATAGAATTGATAAGTTCATGTAAAGCACAGCAAGTTAATGCACATATTACCGCCAATTTCTAAATCATATTCAATGCATAATTATATCTAATATTATTACCGTAAAATATAACCTTTAATATTACAATACAGTTCCAAGCAGTCTATCGGCTGAAAATAAAAGAAATGATTTCATTATTACCTTATTATAAAAGATTTTCCAGTGCTTTTTTATTGCTTAAAGAGATTTTCCAATCCACAGCACTCAATATTACATGCATTTTGAGAAGTTCAAACTCTGTTTTCATCGGGTTCGTCAAATGAAATTTGTTAAGCTCTTGTCGTTTGGGCGTAATATCTAGAGCTGCATCTTGCACTAACAAATGGGGATTCGTATGGTCCCTCCGAAAATAGGGAGACCCGACAGAAGAAAATCCTGAGAAAATGCAATAAAAACACAAATTGTATCGCTGCAATTGTGTCACCACTTTTGTTCCATTAAATATCAATATGTTTTTAGTTCGTGTTGACCGCGTTGTAAATATTCATGTTTATGATATTGAGTTTTGTAGTATTTATATATATTTTCTTTTAATAAATCATTTTGAAGTGTTTATGTTTTAAATGATTCTGTTTAAACTGCATTTTAGGTAATCCGTTTTCCAAAACACTGAGCTTATATATATGTACAAAAGAAATTGGTTGCAAAAACTCTTTAGGTGGCAGCAAACTAGCAACTCAACGGAAAAACAAACTCCAGCGGTTGTTTGTTTTTGTTGGAGACGCAGAAGTACCAATAGAAATTCCCCGATCTACTACAGAAGGAAACCTGTAAATAAGATAAGATCGAACGCACCTCTTAAGATCAGGAATCGAACTCACAACCTCAGTGTTTGCGGGAGATGAACAAGTCTTAGACCTTTCGACCATTAAGGCCCCCTTTTGTTATTGAAAGACAACAAAATACAATATTTGCTATGTGAGAAATCTACCATGATATCGCACCATTGACAGCTTGCAGTTACGAAAGACATTTAAAAAGTATATGCTACTTCTTTGAGCAAAACAATCATGCGTGTTACTTTTCTTAAAAGATTTCAGAATATTTTCATCAAAACACGATCTGGCACTATTGTCAATACTTTTCGGTAAAAATCTCAAAAATGTGACCGAAAACATTTCAAGTAAATAATAAAAAAAAATGACGACTGTTAACGCGTTGATATATAGAGTTTCTGTATTGTATAAATCAAAATATATTCACCTTTATTTTGGTAAATAATTTAAATACAACATTTACCAATTTAAAGTTTGCACCCATTTTAAAATGTCCATAAAAAGCTTTAAGGTTAGGTTCGGAAAGTCCCTGGTTTGGGCCAGTACAGTGAAATTATATATATCCATGAAAAACCGTATTATTTGTGGTATAAATTAGTAGTAAAAACTACCACGCTTATGTACCTCACAATAAATTCATATTCATAATATAAAAGTTTATCTACAAAAAAATTATAATATAATACTTTATCTGAATATATATGTAACTCTCTAATTATATAACATTTGAATTTATTTGATTTCAAGGCAAATAAAATGTGTTTGTTCTTATTAATTGTATCAGTATTATTCTAATGTAGTTGGACACCAAAACAAATTATATTCGAATCAGAGTCTTCTTTTGAGACTTCATATAGATATAGATATGAAAGTATTAACGAAAACTCTTTAAAACGTCATATTATACATCCATTAAACAACCTGGTCAATCTTTTAAATTCTTGAGAAGACGTGATCTTAAAATGTTGAATTAAACACCTTTGCTTTAGCTTTACTTTAGAATAAATCAAATTGATAACTTAATAATATGTTTCACACTTTTCTAAACACCACAAACTAATATCAGATTTCTCTTTTCATTGCATTTTTTACCAAAATCATTTGATTTTAATCGACCACCCATTTAATTCAAATTTTCTACCACTACTGAAACATACATTTTCTTTTCTTGGTGAAATGAACACCAATTGAGATCAAAGGACTGGTGATGAAATCCACGCATCCGTTAACTACTTATCTACTCAAATTGAAATACATTTGTAATATGTAAAATAGATTCGTAAAAATGTGAATTTTCATTCTATAAACATTTCGTCTCTTCATATATACAGCTATGAGTACTTAATTGAAATCAGATATAACAAAATAGAAAATTCAAATGAAAATATTTACTTATAATGTTTCTCAGTGTTTAAACATTGTGCCCAATATAACGTGTTTTTATGAAAATAATTACACGGTAAATTGTATTTGATTAAAGATAATGGTTGCAGACAGAAGAAAACGTACATTATAAATAAACTTGAGGGTATATTATAATGTTGCCTGTCTGATCGACGTATTGTTTATTATCATTAATTGACAGAGTATGAAGATATTCAACAGAATCTCATCTGAATTGAAATATTTACTTCAGCAAATTTAGAGATGATATAGACTTTTTTCAGTAAGTTAAATTTAAAACATGACAAAAAAAGGAACAGGAACTTTCTCAATCAATATAGAAAAATAACTTTATTGGCTAAGATTTCATTTTGTGATATGCGTGCAGATTTATTTTACCATTTTCTACAAATGTTCATAGAAAAATATTTATTTTGCCGAACTCCCTTCTTTTTAAAGTTTACTTTATCATCTTGACATATATCTTTGTTTTGAATGTTTTTATTCATTTTGAGATATTAATAAAAATGTCAGACATTCAAAGTATAGTTATGAAACTGTAATACTAAGCTTTTTACACAAAAAAAAATATAGCCCATGTCCTGTCTGTGTTTTTGTTTGTTTTTTGGTAAATTGTTTTGTCATAAATTAGAGTTCTCAATTGAATGTTTCATATTTTTCATTTTGGGTCCTTTTATATTTTTCTCATTGTTGAAGGTCGTATGGGTGCATATAATTGATTGCTTACATTCACTTTGTTTGAATTTGGTCGATATTTGTCTCAAAGGCAATTATATCACATCTTCTTATTTCTATCCGACTACTTTTTAATAACATTGTATATATCATTAAATTTTAATATGTTAAGATTACTTCAAGATACTGATAATAACTATTCAATATTACATTAAAATGGAGTAGACTTTTCGATCCTTTAAATTCTCATTTTTTTAGTATTTTGAACATTATAGTAATGAGAACAGTAGCTAAAGACTAAAAGTACTCGTGGAAACAATGCAGTTAAATGATAGGTAATGAGCGCAGCCGTCCAAGACAATATGTTTCTGTGAGTTAAACTACACTCTGTAGTGGTTAGCGCTATATAATGTTCAACTTCATGCTTTGTATATACAGTTATAATTTTAGTATGGTATATTTAAAATATATCTTAGATTGATAATGTTATA
Source organism: Mytilus edulis (assembly GCF_963676685.1). Classification (NCBI taxonomy): domain Eukaryota; kingdom Metazoa; phylum Mollusca; class Bivalvia; order Mytilida; family Mytilidae; genus Mytilus; species Mytilus edulis. Next base: position 6,985,780 of record NC_092344.1, read on the forward strand.
TCTGAGTGTAAATTACAAAATTCTACATATCACCCATTGATTGCCATTCAATTTGCTATTTCTCTCTTTTTTTCAGTGAGAATATAGAAGGATAGCAGAATATTCCCGAAGAGAGTCTTCCTTGTATAATAGGTAATGAAGGGTATATGAATGGATATTAAATCAGTAATCGTGCAGCCATATTTAGGAGGAAATATATGAAAATGTGCAAACGGGGATCAGGGCTCAATGAAACTATAAAGTATTGCCCAGAATGGTATAAATATCGTTAGGTATATCGAGGTGAACATTTTCTTGACTATTTTATGGCAAAACAAATTTCGAATCAATGTGATTCACATGGGCCCTGTTGATTCTGAGTCGATACACAAGAGAGTGGGGTACATTAGTTAATAGTCCACTACCCTTAGACCTCAGAAAAACATAGTTCACAGTTTTATGATCACACTGCTAAATGGTGTGTGCTTTTGGTGAAAATTGTTTTACTGAAAACCAGTAAAAAAAATGCCTCATCTTCCCTTAATAAATCTGACTTAGATATAAGTAATACTAATGTTTAATAAATGACACGGACATTATCACTACGCATGTTTTATCCTCATTCGTAGGGGTTTAAAATAGAGATTTGTAATAACGTCTTTCTATGAAATGTAGATAATATCGCTTCCGATAGTCTTGTGGTATGTTAACGTAGATTTGAGATCCTCTTTTTCTTTTTATAACTTTTTTTTAAATGTTTATGGTTTACTGATCATGACTACTAAATACAATTATTCGCTTGGTTATCCTTCTATTTGTACATTAAATTGTATACCATCCAGATAAATGATACTACTTTTCATATTTTTTTTATCATATCAAAACGTGTGTAAATAACTAAATCATAACAAAAAGATACTTTCACCATTATTTCATTTTCTTAAAAGGTGTATTGTGATTAAAAATAACTTTGGAAGATTAAATTAAAAGAGTCAATATTAGTAGGCTGATGAATTGCTCACCAATTTACCACTCATCTCTTTCATATAAACGTTCACTTTATCAATTAATCAAATTACATACCTTTCCTGTTTATTTTTATTGATGAAATCTACAACCCCCATTTAACTAATGGACAGAAATCAATCGCATGCCAATCATGTGATCGGAGGAAGGTTAATTCATACTTTGTGGTAGTTGCGAAGCTAAGTTTTAATTGTTTCAACGCCTCGCCTGGTAGATTGTACATGGGAGATCTTGGTACTTGTAGATTCCCTTTGCATTAAAATCGGTTTAAGAATTTTTCGGGCACTCGTCATGGCAATTATAACTCAAATTCGTGAAATTGTTTTTGGACATCATCATTTAATGGCATGAATCATTCTTAAAACGTCCTAAATTAAAATGTTGTTGTATACGATATAGACAATTCGAATTTGTGGCATTCAAACCTCATTACTGTAACCAGTTTACCGGCATCGAACATAGTTTGAAATTAAAGTAAAAACAATGTAACAATAAAAAAAAAAGTTCAACGTTAATACAACGTAGATAAATAGCCTGACAACACATTTTTTTTTATTTCACTTTTTGGTAACAGACAATGTCGTCTTAGGAAACCATGCACCACTCGCACTGTTTCATTTTTATGTGAATTTTAACTCGCAATCTGGGTCAAAACCCTAACTTGGCGTACATTCCAAAACAGTTTACATCTTAATGAAGACTACGAATGGCTGTCTAACACCCAATGGCAAATAAAATGCATGTTCAGGACGAGAACATGTTAGTGCTATATGAATATGATTCCGGCTTTGTCTTTAACGAACTAGTTCACAAGGTAACAGTCCACAGAACGACATGTCACCCTACTTGACATATGATTCTGACTCTGAGCCGACCAGTCTGCTCTTAACCCTTAATCGTGTTCTGTGAAGAAACAAATTTCAATTTTAAAGTCTATGATTTGACCAAGACCGGCCACCGAGGCGAATACGGTACCACCGAGGCGGTTTTACTTCATACTAGTTTAAAGTTGATTTGGCAACAACGTCATGATAAACTAACTTCAACAAAAACAAACGAACAAATGTACGGACAAAAACGAAGATCGGAAAACAAATATCCCCTTTTACCTTTCGTAGGTGAAGTATACCAAATGTATGTTTAAAATGTTTTATTTGGCACCGGTTTGATTACATGGTACCAATTTCACAGGTTTGCAAAATATATATTAACTGACAATGAACAGAACATAAAAATGTACACGATTTTGACTTTAATGTGTAATGAGTTGTTTTTGATAGTCAAACTGAAGATACAACTAGGCTGAATGAAGAGAATTTAACAATTAACCAGCAAACAATTAGGCGATATATTTAAAAGCTGAATAAATACAGAATGTACAAAATGCATGTTTAAAATCATCCACCTAACCATATTCCCTCCTTATGATTTTATTTATTTCAAATTATTTCTGTAAAAAACCAAATCTAAGTATACTGGTTCTGTTCTAGTTCCCTGAAAACCTGTGTGTAGCCTTGATTTATGATAATAGTTGTTTGTCTTTCCCTAATGTTTGCTTCGCATATGTATGCGTTACTTATATCTATTCAATTCACATTATTTATAATAAATGATGAGTGTGGTGTTAATATAGTATAACATGCAATTCTAATCAAGGAAATCAGGATATTTTTTGAAGTTTTTAATGCTACACTTTTCTTTCATAGTCCCCTATACGTGAAGTTACTCCCTGTTAGATCGCATGCCTCACAAGACTTATAGTTATGAAACTGTAACACGCACAAAAGTATAAATAATCTGAAAAAAAACAAACTGTCGTTTTCTCTCATGATTGCGAAAAAAACCCAAAAAACTGACGTTTATTTACGATACTGCGAAGTACTTGACACCATTTTTGAAAGGTTAAAATTGTCATGGTTTTAGTTTATTGAAAAGCCCTCACAGAGTCTCGTGGAATAAAATAAGAATATAAATTAAAGAAAATGGAAGTTAGGCATATAATTTTAAACACGATGTAGATGTTTAACAGGGTTTTTTATGGAGTTGCTGATGTGTCACTGCTGTGAGCAGATGTTATTCCACTGTTAGACAACTGCTCCAACTAAGTTATGAGAAGGAAAGATTAAAAGTGACACTCCGTAAATTTTATAGACACCATCACGAATTTGTTGATCTATACTATGTGTCTGTTGCAAATGTCATTTATTTGTTACTTGTTTGTGTGTTATATGTGTTTATGCGTGTGTTTGTGCTGTATTTCTGTTATGTAGTGTTGTCATTCTGGTGGTATTTATTTTAACATTGTCATATAAGCGGCAGGTTTAGCCTTAAAGCAAGGTTCAACCCCCGACATTTTTTTAATTTAAATGTCCTGTACCAAGCCAGGAATATGACAGTTGTTATTCAATAGTTCGTTTCTATGTAGTGTTTATTTTAGTTGCACTTCAATGTTCCTGTTGTTCCTTGTAAAGTTAATATGTTTCTCTCGGTTTTAGTCTGTAACGTGGATTTTTTTCTCTCCATAGACATTTTACTTTTTAACAATGGTATACTACTGTTGCCTTTTTCAGATTTATATCTTTACTTTACACTTTTGTTTTTAAACATGATGAAATCGGTCAAAGAAACACGAAATCATAGTCCCCAAAACACTAGGTAAACATTAATTAAGATGTGACATTTATGACGGTATATAGAATTAGATACTGATCAGAGGAAAGTTCATATGTTTTTGCCTTTCGTGTATGATGCAATTAAAAGAACTAGATTAAGCCTACCATTCTTAGTTTGATTCCTTTCTGTGGTGCAGAGAAAATAATTTAACCAAAGCAGTAGTTAATTCTTCAAAGTCTTTTTAAGTCGACAAAGACAGACAACACCATCACGTCCGAAAGAAAATAAGATGCAGAATCAAAGAACAGTCTACAAAATTACAAGTGCTAAGATGTAGTAACACAAACACAATCAAAACCCGAGGATGAACAAAGTTGTTTCATAAAGGGAAATGGTCCCTGCTACACGAGTGGCAACAGTTGCTTCTTAATGGTATACAGTTCCTGTTTTACGAGTGGCAACAGCTGCTACTTAAGGGTGTACAGTTCCTGTTTTACGAGTGGCAACAGTCAGTCCCTGCTTCTTAAGGGTATACAGTTCCTGTTCTACTAGTGGTTACAGTTGCTTTTTAAGGATGTAGAGGCCCTTCTTTATGAGTTGCAACAGTTGAATATTAAGGGTATACAGTCCCTGTTTCACGAGTGGCAACATTTGCTTCTTAAGGGTGTACTGTCCCTGCTTCACGAGTGGAAACAGTTGCTTCTTTAAGGTGAACAGTCACTAAAATATCAAACACAGAGGAAAATTCAAAACGGAAACTCCGTAATCAAATGGCAAAATCAAAAGCTCAAACCCATTAAACGAATGGATAACAACTGTCATATTCCTGACTTGGCACAGACATTTTCTTATGTAGAAAATAGTGTATTTAACTTGGTTTATAGGTAGCTAAACCTCTCACTTATTTGACAGTCGCATGAAATGCCATTATTTTGACAACGATGTGTGAACAAAACAAACACTCATAATAGGTAAAATTGTAAAAAAAAAATTAGCAGTTAACAGTGTTATAATCTTAATCAGTATAAGTAACAAAGGGGCGTTGGATTCTGACCAAGATAAGATAATCACATACGGAGTTATCTGTTCTACATATGTTACATATTAGAATTAGAAGAAGCACATATGGAACGGTTATTTTTGTATATATCAATGTTAAAACAAATCGTGCCAATGCGACTAAATTAAAATAACAAAAAATACCGAACTCCGAAAAAGTTCAAGACGGAAACTTCCTAATCAAATAGCAAAATCAAATCTCACTCTCATCAAACGAATGAATAACAACTGTCATATTCCTGACTTTGTACATGCATTTTCTTATGTAGAAAAGGGTGGATTAAACCTGTTTTTATAGCTAGCTAAACCTCTCACTTGTATGACAGTCAAATAAAATTATGTTATATTGAAGTGGGGTCTCCACAAACAGATATAATAGGTACAAATGTCAAAAATAATAGGGATACCTCAGTCAACAATCTGTTCTAATCTATTCACTAGAAAACAAACAAATATGTCATCAAAGTTAAAAAACAAATGAAGACGTAGCACATTAACAAAACCGAAAGTCAATAATACAAAATCATATCATAGCACAATAACACAATGGCAAGATTTATAATAAGTACCGAGCTACATCAAATTATAATACAAAAAAGACTACACAGTAACAGTAATGATTTACAAAGACAAATTAAAGAATACTATAACACGTTATTAAGATGATAAACAAAGTCAGAACCTAGAATCTATACTTCAAGACAATCGTGCATTATTTGTAAAGTTGCTATGGAATATTTATCAACAGTATCTTGGTACTTTCAGATGATATTTTTAGAAAAAGAACTAGACGTTCTTTGACATACCCCTGATATATGAAGTTTCTCCTCAGACACTGAATCTGAGTAGCAGCTGCAATCTCTTAAATACTGAACTAGTTGAGAAATGTATATCCCATATACAGGTAAAATTTGTATATTGCTACTAAGTTGGTGAAAATTAATTATTTCAAAATTGAGATCGTCTCGTTTGCTATAGATTTTGGTACTTTTAATGCTTATAAGTTGAAATATTAGGCAGAGGAAGTCGTGTCTGTTGTTTCTTTAATTTCTAGTTTTGGAGGATATATCAATGGAACCCAATCAGAAAATTTTGCTTGACTATATCAACCAACGTACACGCTCGTCTATATCAACCAACGTACATATTCGACTACATCAACCAACGTACACGCTTGTTTATATCAACTAACGTACACGCTCGACTATATAATAACCAACGAACACGCGCGACTATATCAACTAACGTACACGCTCGACTATATCAACAAATGAACACGCTTGACAATATCAACAAACGTACACGCTCGACCATATCAATCAACGTACACGTTCGACTATATCAACACACGTACATGCTCGACTACTATGGTATATCAACCAATTTATACGCTCGACTATATAATAATCAACGAACACGCTCGACTATATCAACTAACGTACACGCTCGACTATATCAACAAATGAACACGGTTGACTATATCAACAAATGTATACGCTCGACCATATCAATCAACGTACACGTTCGACTATATCAACACACGTACACGCTCGACTACTATATTATCATATCAACCAATTTACACGCTCGACTATATCAACCAACGTACACGTTCGACTATATCAACCAACGTACACGCTCGTCTATATCAACCAACGTACACGCTCGTCTATATCAACCAACGTACACGCTCAACTTTATAACAACCAACGAACACGCTCGACTATTTCAACTAACGTACATGCTGGACTATATCAGCAAATGGACACGCTTGACTATATAGTAACCAACGAACACGCTCGACCATATCAATCAACGCACATGCTCGACTATATCATCACACGTACAAGCTCGATTATATCAACAAATGTACACGCTCGACCATATCAATCAACGTACACGTTCGACTATATCAACACACGTTCACGCTCGACTAGTATAGTATATCAACCAACGTACACGCTCGACTATATCAACCAACGTACAAAATCGACTATATACCCAACGTACACGCTTGACCATATCAATCAACGTAAACTGTCGATTATATCAACCAATGTACACGCTCAACCAAATCAACCAACGTACACGCTCGACCATATCAATCAATGTAAACTGTCGATTAAATAAACCAATGTACACGCTCGACCATATCAACAAACGTAAACTGTCGATTATATCAACCAATGTACACGCTCGACCACATTAACTAACGTACACACATGACCATCTAAATTAACGTAAACTGTCGATAATATCAACCAATGTACACGCTCGACCATATCAACCAATTTACACGCTCGACCATGTTAATCAATGTAAACTGTCGATTATATCTACCAATGTACACGCTCGACCACATCAACCAACGTACACGCTCTCGACCATATCAATCAAAGTAAACTGTCGAATATATCAAGTAATGTACACGCTCGACCATATAAATCAGCGTTCACGACTATATCAACCTTATTATGAAACTACCAAGGTTCAAACGTCGTCCGGTAAATTTGATCTTCTTTAAAAAATGAACAATGTTTAGTCCCTTTTGGTCATATAGCCCTTTACATGTTAAGGTCAAATGCAATTTTGACTTGCACTATCCAATGAAATTATAAAATCAAAAAGTATATCTGCATGCAAATGCTCTTACAAGACATTATATTTTTAAAAGTGTGCAAATTATAAGTTAATCCACAATGAAAACTATAAGTTATATTTGTTGTTGTTTTTGTTATGTTTGTGTTTATATACATCTATTGTTTATAAGAATAAGAATAAGAATAAGCATATTTATTATTCCAATCAAGGGCCCTTGATGAGCAGCATAACGTTGTACACATAAAACAATACATCATGATTTGTAACAGAAAAACATTTTTATAAACTAAAATAAAACAATAAAAAAAGTTCAGACAGATGTTATTATCTTCATGCTATAAAAATCATATACATTAAACTCCAGGCAGGATCAGAACCATAAAATCATTACAATTATAATTATTATTACATCAATACATTAATTAACATTTCGTCTAGACATGTTATAATATAGCCCCCTCAATATCTAAGTACAGATAAATTTTCATATTTTATTTTAATTTCCAAATGTTTATATGTGTGTAATAGTAGGTTAATTATGTTTTATTCATATAGTTGATATTGTATGCAGAGTGCCTTATTGAAAATTTGTTTAATCCAACTCAGTTACTCTCTTAAAATAAAGATAGTACGGTTAGTACATAAAACCACTTCAGACACAAGAAATTAATAGAGTATTATTTTTATCTACTCTGTACCAATTATTGATATCTCTGTGTTTTGTTTTCCTAGTTAACCCTTTTCATTTTAACATAATTTAATGAAAATGAGCCTTATAGTGATAGATGTCAGTATAGATTTGTGGTATTACAAACTGTATCGTGCTAAAAGAAAGGTAACTCTGACATTATTTAGGTAGCACAATACAAATATTTTATACCTTCATTTCCCCTGTTTTAAAATGCTGTAACGTTCTTTATAATGCTTGTAAATTTATAAAAGTGGTATATTTGGATAGATAACAGATTAATCTTTTAATAGATGCAATGTTAGTATAATACAACAATTGTGTAATCAATTATAATTTTAACTGTGTCTTCAAAATTTTACTAGAAATTTCCACTTTCAATTGAAATTAGCATCTTCATGGATACCCCGAGAGGGTTGATTTTATTATATCCATTATCTACAAAGGTGTGTCTCAAATTTTGAATAGAATGTATAGATCAAATTTTACTCTAATCAAACACTATCTACTTTTATGTGGTAAGGATGTTTACACTAATTACAGATGTATGAGAGAATACGCTAGCGATTATTTGAGACACCACTTCGTAGCTCCTGTTGAGTTGATTAAGACTTCGTTGAAATTTCCTGTATAGTTTTAGAGATGATAGAGCTAAATTCATTCAAGTGAACTGACCAAGATCTTGCTATTTATTGCATAATATTTAATAACATAATGATTGCATAACAAACATCTCAATTTCTATTCTCAATCCTATATTTCATTCATTTAAAAGATTAATCTTAAATCTATCTATACCTCTTTTATTAATTTTGCAGACTTAAGAAAGTAACAGAATTTAAAAGGTAGGAGATTGGAAGTTAAAAAAATCTTTGTATTGTGCTACCTTAAACATGTAAACCAACCAGCGTCTTGTGTACGGATTTGTAAAATCCAAATATCGGGTTGTAAATGTCAATATTTACAAACAAACATATATTCAAACATGCAATATTTAAATTGAAGTAACATTCATATTATATAAGAATTTCATATATTTTGAAACATTATATATATATAAAATATACATAAAATTTAGATATTTTGAAGGAGGCGATGATTTTGCAAATTCGAAAGTAAAAGTGCTACAGTCTATAAAATGTAACATAACAAATTATATGACAAAAAAATACAAATTTGTATAACGTAATTAAGTTTATTTCTTATCAGCTAGACTATTTATTATAATATATAAATAAAAACCATTAAATAAAGGCAACAGTAGTATACCGCTGTTCAAACTCATAAATCCATAGACAAAAAACAAAATCGGGGTAACAAACTAAAACGGAGAAAACGCATAAATATGAGAGGAGAACAACGACACAACACTACAATGTAACTAACACACACAGAAACGGACCAAGCATCAGACAAAATCCCACGAGAATAACAAATATAACATCAAAACCAAATACATGAATTTGGGATAGACAAGTACCGTGACACGTCTTATCGCAATGTCAATTTACACTCAAAAATAAGAGAAAACAAACGACGCAACGTTGAATTGCATTAACCCCTTAACAAAAAGTTGTGTTACGTCATACTCAGAAAATGTAAAACATAAACGTAAAATTTTCCTCATTAGATATTTTGTGAAAGATAGAACTATACTCTCTACTTCCTAATAAATGTATTTGCTTAAGTTTACATTTAAAAGCAAATGATATGCATCTTCAACCCTATCTTTACAGAGGGTACTTATTTTTCCCCTTGTGTTATTAACTGTGTCTTCCTTATAATATTTACATTAATACAGTTACTAAATTTTAATTTAATACGGTATTAAACATAAGTGATCATATCTAGGAACCAGTATGTAATCAAAACAACAAATTTATGAACATTTTGTATCTCCCATAAAAAGGCGTGGTTTGTGAAAAAGCTGTATTTGCAAAGTGTAGACCTATATAGATTATGACAATTTTTATTTATTGTTGCTTCTATTTCATATAAACAACACGTATTTTATAGGATACTACAGATACAGTTAAGTCGGCTTCATATCATGACTTACATCTAGAAATTGACAATGAGGGTCGGTTGAAAACAAAACTTTACGACAAAAGAGATGATTTCAGCTTTCCAATTGTGAACTTTCCATTTCTAAGTAGCAACATTCCAGCAGCACCTGCATACGGGGTATATATCTCCCAGTTGATACGATATTCCCGTGCTTGCATTTGCTATCATGATTTTCTTGATAGAGGTTTGCTGCTCACAAGGAAGCTATTAAACCAAGAGTTCCAAATGGTAAAGTTGAAATCATCCCTTCGTAAATTTTACGGACGCCATCACGAGTTGGTTGACCGTTATGGAATAACCGTTTCACAAATGATATCGGATATGTTCCTTACGTCGTAACTACAATCCCCTTCCCTTTCATGAATATGACCTACCGAATTAAACTATTTACCGGATTTGTAATCACTTAAGCAACACGACGGGTGCCACATGTGGAGCAGGATCTGCTTACCCTTCCGGAGCACCTGAGATCACCCCTAGTTTTTGGTGGGGTTCGTGTTGTTTATTCTTTAGTTTTCTATGTTGTGTCGTGTGTACTATTGTTTTTCTGTTTGTCTTTTTTATTTTTAGCCATGGCGTTGTCAGTTTGTTGTAGATTTATGAGTTTGACTGTCCCTTTGGTATCTTTCATCCCTCTTTTATAAGGCAAACATGTGTCCTAATTTTCATTTTATGAATGGAAGAGCTTTACTATTGTCTACTTCAGGATCGTTTAATACCCTAAACAAATCGACAAGAGGCGAGTATGTATCTTCAAATTCAAATGATGACAGTTCACTTCTTTGGCTGTCTGAACTGATGATACCCTCATCTTTGCAATAAACATTTCAATAGGATAATGATGTTATCCCCCAAGGTTATACATATACATATAACTCATTATTGATATAGGACATTTTAAAAATAATTAACGGCAGATGTAAGTCATACATTATTTACATAAATTTCAACGTTTAATAAATTAAAACAACTTCGAAGTTTGATATTAAAGAGATTCATATCAAATCTGTCCCAAGATGAACATGTAGTGGTTGTCATCTGTGTATGTGGTTCATAAGCGTTTCTCGTTTCTCGTTTTTATATAGATTAGAACGTTGGTTTTCCCGTTTGAGTGGTTTTACACTAGAAGCTTTTGGGGCCCTTTATAGCTTGCTGTTCGGTTTGAGCCAAGGCTTCGTGTTGCAAGCTGTACTTTGACCGATAATGGTTAACTTTTTAAAATTTTTACTTGGATGGAGTGTTGTCCCATTGGCACTTATACCATATCTTCATATATCTATGTAGATGAAATTATTATTCCAAACGTTGAGAAAAATGGAACTGTTGCCATTTGTGTTTTACATGGATAAAGAACATAATATGATGACTATTTACATTGCAGGTTCAACAGTGTCATATGTTGCAATGTTATTCAATGTTGCTGTTTTCATTATTCTGTGTCGTAAAAACTTGTTATCTCCGGCTACAATACTCATGCAAGGAGGGGCTTGTGCAGATTTTCTTACAGCATTTTGTTGCTATGGACTAGAACTATTTTTCCGAACGAAATATATTTGCTCATACTCTGAAAAATTGACTGCATGTCATTTGACCTTTCCATATTGCATGATATCATCACACTTGTCCGTTGCTTCAATAACATTCCATTTAGTTTCGATGATTTTGACAACAGGTATAGGTGTACAGAAGGTTATTGCAATACTATTTCCAATCTGGACTACATATAGCCTCAGCAATAAGAAGAGCATCATTTGTTGTATTTTATGTTTTCTTTCATGTATTATTATAAGCCTTCCAAGACAATTTGTATTTCATGTTTTCTTTCATGTATTATTATAAGCCTTCCAAGACATTTTGTATTTCATGTTTTCTTTCATGTATTATTATAAGCCTTCCAAGACATTTTGTATTTCATGTTTTCTTTCATGTATTATTATAAGCCTTCCAAGACATTTTGTATTTCATGTTTTCTTTCATGTATTATTATAAGCCTTCCAAGACATTTTGTATTTCATGTTTTCTTTCATGTATTATTATAAGCCTTCCAAGACATTTTGTATTTCATGTTTTCTTTCATGTATTATTATAAGCCTTCCAAGACATTTTGTATTTCATGTTTTCTTTCATGTATTATTATAAGCCTTCCAAGACATTTTGCTTTCCAATTTTCTTTCATGATGGGTAACATATGTGTATTAGAAGAATCAGGAGACTATTCGATACTAGAATATTCAGCATTTCATTACTTATTCATTCAGACCTTTTTGATGACGTCGTGTTGTATTATAATGATTATTTGTACGGTATGTATTGTTTACAAACTGGTCAAAAACACCTTTCACGGATGACAGTCCGCAGACGACAGGAAATACGTTCAATATTAATGGTAGTAATAATCTTGATAATATTTGTACTATCGGAAATCCCCAAAGCAGTACTTTTTCTTTATTTTTGTTGTAACAGACTATTAGGTAATATCAGCGAACAGTTTAACCATTATGCATTGATGCTAGTGATTCGACAGGAAACAGCATTGCCAATTTTGTTCCAGGAATTATCATCAACCGCAACGATGTTTAATGATAACGTAGATATGTTCTTTGTTGTGACATTTATTGTAGAGGGTTTAAAGTTATTTACAGTAGTGGTATGTATATCAAAATTTGCTACGTATGTTCTTATGAGCAGAAAACTTAGAGCCGAAATCATGAAGTTATTTCACTGCAGGAAGACAATGTAAACAAATAATGCATTTATATTTAATATTTTAGCAATGACAATGTATTTAATGGTACTGATACTGGTCACAATACCAGGTTCAACTCACCATTTTTTCTGAAATTGTCCTGTTCCAAGTCAGCAATATGGCAGTTATTATCGAATAGTTCGATTCTTTGATTGTTGCATTGTAGTTTGATTTTTGTTGCACTTTTTTGTTCTGTTGTTTCGTTGTTTTCCTCATATAATTGATGTTTTCCCCTTGGATTAAGTTTTTAACCCGGATTTGTTTTCTCTCAATCGATTTATGGCTGTTGATCTGCAGTATACTACTGTTGTCTTTATTTATCATTGACTAATGAAAGTAAGATTGAAATATCATATTCGTAATACCTTATTTGTCATAAAAATTATAGAGAGAAAAGATAATAGACATACCAATTGTTGAAAAGTCCAATACAAAGACAGATTACTTATAAGTTTACTAAAATTTCTAAATTTTAAAGTTAAAAATGTAATTTAGAAAATGAATCCGTGAGTTTCACTTGAATATTTAATAGATTTATTTCTCTAGCCATCGTATATATTTTTTCTATATGACCATAAATAATATATTGTTTAAAATGCATCATAACGGAATATATTATATATTGTGTAACATTGTTCTTTTTTATTGGCTAATACGATCACAAAGGGTATTTACGTAGTCATATAGACGCTATGTTTCCTTTTCTATATATCGGCCAATATTAAAAATCTTGCAACAATAGTTAACAGTAAACCATCAGCGGTATAGACCCCGTGTAAAAAAATTCATAGAACTCTTTATACATTTGTTGCGTCCGAAGCGTTTCCTAGATTCACCAATTTCAGGAACAATGAAACCCAAATTTTGAAACCCAATTAGTACTGGAACACGGTATGAACTGTATTACCATAGTGAACTTAAAATAAGCCAAACCATCTCAATTAAACATTCTGCAATAACCCATAAATAATTGTAAAAGGTATGATATACATTATGTCAGTACAGAATCATCGAATACTGATCTGATGATTCCACCGAATGGTATGGACCCAGTATTAGAAAACCAAAACAACCTATGTATCTCCAAAGTCTATCACTATAACTGCGGTGATGAAAAAATCCTCATGCAAACATAATACACTAAAGCCTTTAAAGACTTTCAAGAGAAATTATGCATACACAATCAATTCAGTGTTTTGTTTAAATCTCTTATAATATTATCTTGTTTCATTTGAAAATCCGTCTCTTATAGAACATTAGCTGAAATAAGTACCAAGTATGTATTTATTTCTCTATCGTATAGCTGTAATACACTTTCAAAGTACAGTAGTTTCAAGATACGAATATTGATATTTGGTTAAGCCGAATTAATAGGGACATCAAATATGATATATAACAGAAAATGTGCTTAAATGCAACGTCAAAAATTTGGAATAGAAACAAAACGGCGATCCTACGATTCGTATGAGGTGTATCATCTACATATAGTGACCGAGTTTAATTATTGTTTACACATTTATTATAGGGTTACTGAAAATCCGGGTTCATCACTATTGATTAAAAGATCAAGGACACACTATATGTATATGTTTAAGTTTTGATAAAATTATGATTATTCGAGCAATTTCATAGCCTTGGATAACCATTTAAATTTTATAAAAACTAATTTCCAGACAACTTTTCTTGTAATATCTCAATGAATAAAGGATTGATAATAAACTTATTATCAATGATCTTCCATCAATACACATTTTGTTTTTAGAAATTAATTAAATCGAACCATTAAGATATATAACGAATTCCATGAATACAGGTATATTCTGTGTAGTGCTGATAGCAACCTATAAACTTGCAAAAACATATACACAAAAAGCTACATTCTAATTTATAAAAAATTACAAACGAGGATAATAAGTTAACTAAATCCTAGCATAGGTTGACTTGAAATAATTGATCAAACTGAAGTATACCCTTGAAAGTTTTAGTCTTCTTATAATCAATAAAAACATTATAAACCAAAAAAATATATCTTGATGCTGTCCTTGAAATAGATACATTTATCATATATTTAGTAGCAAATACAGTAGTTTTTTGAATATTTGATAAATAGACTGCTGTTTAATCCATATCGTGCAACTTTGATGTGCACCCTTTATCATACCCTTTATCACACCCTTCATCACACAACTACCCTTTATCTCACCCTTTATCACACCCCTACTATTTTGCTTTATACATTAACTCAGTATTTTAGTTTATGCAAGCCTCTTCAGAAATTTGTTCCCTCAAAATGGGTTCTTAATGAATGGTCATTCGGGTGTGGCGCAATTTATTGAATGACGTCATTGTTTTGAATGTGACGTCACAAACCTCGAATTTTCATATTTCTGACACACGAAATGCAACTATAAAAAGAACTCAATGAAATACTATACAAAACACAAAAAAATACAATAAACAAAACATTTTGAAACAACAGCACGCAATTTGTAAGGTAACCCAGGTGCTTCAGATGAGTAAATGAGCAGTTCTATTAAAGTTTTTAAAACAAGACAAAAGTAGAACTGAAGGTCTCCCAGGTGCTAGGGATCAGAAATCAGTTCATATGTACTCTCCTGTTGAAATATATGATAAAGCGTATAAAAGCATGGCAAAATCCGTATTACATGCCGTATAGCTTCATACAGAAAATGATTATACAGTTTTGAAAAAGAACCAATTAAATCGATACTACTTAAGTGTGCGGTCACCATCATGAATTGATTCAACGATACGATATAATTGTGTCTCATCTCACCTGTGCCATGTTTTCGCGAAGTTAGATTTTTTAATTCCAACTTATCTTTGATATATTGTTTTTCCGACTGTGACATGAGACTTAGTTTGGATATGCATGGCGATGAGGCATGCATAGCAGAAGACGATTACCTTGTCGGCACACCCGATTTCGCTCCTCTGTTTGAATCCATTCGATTTATTACTTAAACATCGGTAACCTTCCTAACTCAGTCCTTAGTGACTATCGACATTTTTTTATGGTCTTAGATTTATAGATTGAGTTCTTTTTCTGATTTTTGACGTATTGACTAAATGCGGTTGGAACATGAGCAGAAGGCAGGATAGGCTTACCATGTCGACAAACCCGGTCCTTTTGGAGTTCATGCCATTTCCCCCAGGATTTGTTTGCTACTTTGATTTGTTTCTCGTAATAGATACATGTGATTTGAATATCGGTAAACTACTGTTGCCTAATGTTAACATTAAGTCAATTAATATCAGCAGAATATTTGATAATACATAAAAACATTCGTTCAAGAACTCCAAAATGTTTGAACGTATATTTATATTGCCCTTGATATTGACAAAACATTGATTGAGAGCTGACAATCAGTTAACTAATACAACTGTAAATAAATCATTTTCGTTCACGGTAGAAATATAGTTCTATATGAATTGGTGAACCCACATATCAAATTTATATAGGACATATTTATATATTCGAATGTAACATTTCAAAAAGTTTACATTTTCATTAATATGACCGATAAAAGTATTTTCATTTAATAAAATATTGGTTATTAAATAAGAGACAATTAATGTACGGAAAGACCAAATAGAAAACTCATTCAGATATGTTCACAAAACAACCACAAACGAGATTTTAGGAACAGATTACACCTATTGATTGGGGGTGAGGGTAATAACAAGTTTGTTGTCCCTGAGATACCAACTATTGCTCGAAGGGAAGCCGAGGGCAATAGTGGGTATGCGAAGGGACAACAAACTTGCTATTACTTGCACAACCAGTCATTAGGTGTTTTATTATACTGAAGAAATCAACTTTATAAAAAGTTTACATAAATCATCTACAAGAAAAATGTCACATAAACATGCACATGATGAACTATATTTTTTTTTTATACTTTTAGTTGTATTTACAAATATGTCATTTACTGTAATCAAGAATCAAGACTAGGAAAACTCCCATGCATAAAATAGATTCTACTAGACTAGCTAAAGTACTGTACACAGACCCATATTATACAACTAACTATATTTGGATCTCTTAATAATTCGTCGCAAAGATTTTCTCACTTTTTTTGTATTGCTTCTGGTAAATGATATATTAATTTTAAACTAGAACAGACACAAACAGATTTAAAAAAAAATCATATTGACGTTGCCATGCGCAAAATGTCAAGTGAAAAAGTTTGTGACGTCATTAGTGTCCAATGAAAAAAAAGTATGAAAAAGTACGGGAAATATGTTGATGAACTATTAACCGGGGTAATAGTCTTTGAAACTATTGACTGGCAAATAGTCTGTTGACTGAAATAGCACAATTATTTCATTACTTTTAGTATAGAAAAAAACATACTGAGGTATAATAATTATATATATTGTATCATTTCAACTAATGAATTTTAAAATCAAAACAATTATATTCAGTCAAGGTACAGCTTGAAATGAGCTTTACTAATAAGAATTAATTTAGAATTCATAGAAATAAATTTCATTTGTTTCAATTCGAATATAATAGGGGTTGAAAAACTACATATATATGTATACCCATCGATCGTTATCCTTTTGTTCTAATCATCATTTCATACAAAATTGTAACATTCCTGTTTATAAATAAGAAATATTAGGGTATCATAATAATTTGTTTCTTGTATCTTTTTACAAAAACAATACATGTGGTATAGACAGAAAAAAAAACCATGCCTGATTACATACATACAAGTGATATAAGCACCTTAATACTTAATATCAAATTATCAGAATACAATTTGATACGGATAAAACAAAATGTATTTCAAGGCTAAGAAATTGTTTGAATTATGTTATCTTACCAAAACTTACAGTGTCCTTGATATTGTTATCAAGAGTGTCTAGTTCCGATAATCATTTAAACCAATGAAACTACAAACAACCAATAATAATCGGTCATAATACAGATTATGAACATACGTAAATAATAAATTATTACAATATTTGTAGCTAATTTTAATAAATGTAGACTGTCTGTGATATGACCTTAAAAGACACATAAATAGGACATTATGAAATATTTGTTTACGGCTGTAACATGCAATTAGTCTATATGTAAAATAATAGCGTTTGCCTTTATGTATGCTTTAGGTTAGTAACTGCAAATACATATATGACATTCATATGTAAAAAAAAAACCACCTTATTCGTTAAAGCATGATTATTAAAATCCGACAAAAGGCCTACCAGATGCGCTCCTCTTGTATTCGACTAAATTGCTCCTGTATTCAAATTTCAAAATTGAACATTTGACCTAGACAGGAACAAAAAGGATGATATGTATAAAACCACCTGTAAAGTCTACTGTTGAAACCTTTTATTTGGGCGAGAAATTGAACGGCGGTTTCCTCTGAAAATGATATGCACTACTAACGAAGCTTTTAGACGTAATTTTCCGAAAAATATGCCATAGTAATATATATCATGTCAAATATGTCTCGTGATCAAATCAAATTTAACTGATAACCAAATAAATATTTTATCAAACTTATACTTCATCATTCGTAAATCATGAATACCAAATGTTTAGTAGCGTTAGTGTCATGTTTGCTATTAATATCAGTTGAAGGATGTGGAATTACAACACATATGTTGATAAGTATGCTTATAGTTTTGTTTCACGTTTATTCTATTGGTTATACAGTTTCATTCTATATTGATGCATGCTTTCGGGATTTCTTATTGTTGGATGCCATTCTATGTTTAAAGCTCATTGCAAAACATTAACCATTTAGATGCTACACTTCTAATAATAATAATTTTGGCAAATTCTGGTATAAATAAACTCCTCATAGACGTAGATTGAATTCTAAAAGACAGTAATCTTTAAAAATATTAAGACATACAGATAGTATCCCATATTTTCTCAAATAATTCACATTCAAACAGAACTTGTAATAAAAACTCATCACAGATACCAGGATTGAAATTTTGCGCAAGACGCTCGTTAATTGAGTTTATTTACAACCACTTGGTCGATGCCACTGCTGGTGGAGATTTATTTCCCCGAGGGTATCACCAGCCCAGTAGTCAGCATTTTTTGCTATAGCCATCACTTGGCGTCCGTCGTCGTCTGTCGTCTGTCATGGTCGTCCGTCTGGTGTAAACTATTTCAAACATCTTCTCCTCTGAAACTACTGAACCAACCAATTCCAACCAAACTTAAGCTGAATGATCCTTAGGGTATCTAGAATAAAGGCTGTGTTTTACTTTCTGTTTTGTCGCCATGGCTAAAAATAGAACATAGGGCGTAAAATGCTGATTTTGGCTTATATCACAAAAACCAAAACAGTTAGAGCAAATCTGACATGTGGGTTAAAGTATTCATAAGGTGACGTTCTATCAGGCCTGAAATTTTCAGATACATCTAATAACCCATTGTTGGGTTGCTGCCACTAAATTGGCAATTTTAAGGAAATTTTGCATCGTCTTGAATATTATTAATGATAAAGATAAACTGTAAACAACAAAAAATTTCAACTAAGTAATATCTACAAATAAGTTTATACAACCAAAACTGTCAATTGACTCCTGAAGGAGTTATTGCCCTTTAAAGACAATTTTACACAATTTGTTTATCATGTTTTCAAATTTTAAAAATCTTCTCCTCTTAAACTACTGAACCAATTCCAACCAAACTTAAGTTGAATGATATGATTTTTGCTGTTTTTTGTAATCTTGAATCAATGAGACAGTTATTTGCAACATATCAGTCAATGTTGATGTAAGCATCTTCAAGTCAACTGCAGTTAATCACCTTTTAAAAACCTAACAAACTTCAAAATCTCACACCAAACACCTTTTTCTTTTGCTTTTGAAGAAAATATGACAAAAGACTGCATTAATATACATTAAAAAAAAAAAAAAAAAATTACGATGAAATTGGACACTTAAACTCTTAAACGAAAGATAAATGCTAAAAAATAAAGGTGAGCGATTCAGGCTCTTGAGAGCCTCTTGTTTGTGGAAATATTTTGATGGTGAGAACTTTTTTTAATATGTATAGTTGATGGGCTAGAATTTGTTTTATTGGAAAAAAATTGCTATCAATTTTATCGGTGTTTAAGAAATTTCCTTTGCATGCACAAAAAACATAAGGGACATGGTCTCAACAATAATTTTCAGTTTAAGCTAATTCAAGATAGTCATCTTTAAATTTTTTCATAACTTTTTCAAATCAACTCGAATTTTCATAAAACTCTACAGCATATATTGATCTTACAGAACGCCAGGCTGTTTAGTACCTTGATTTATTGCTGTCATTCTTATGGATTTAGCTACTAGTTTAAAAAAAAAGCTAAGTTTAGACTAAATTTAGATGGTCAACTATAAAAAAAATTATAACTTTTTCAAATCAACTTAGATCTTTATATAACTCTACAGCTATCTCATTTATATATTGATCTTACAGAATACCAGGTTATTTGATTGTTTGGTTTTTTACTGTCAAATTGAGGTAATAAATTAATAGGTGAAAAGGGTGCATCAAAGTCAAAAACATGTCTGCCTAAATTGCTTAAAAAGACCATAATTTCTATTTTGAAAAGTAGATTAGATAAAGGGACATTGATATTTGAACTATATTAAACATGCTCTGTTATTAAGATAATAATTAGTAATTCAGCATATGATAATATTTTTACTATTCCAAGAGTTATTGTCCCTTAATTCAATTTCTTCCTTTATTTTAAATCAATATTGTATCTGATGCCGCAAATATAAAATCAAATATAAACATGTATATTCATACTGGTTTTAAAAACAATAAAATGTATGGTTCTGATACACAATATATATATAAATGGAATTAACTAGCACATTTTAAATTTTGTAATTACACCAAAGTCTATTCTTTGATTTCAAGACATAAACATGCAAACTTTAAAATAGAAAAAAAACTTAAATGATTTTTGATTGTTTTAAATTTTAGAGGGGCAAGGGCTTTTTTATAGATTTTGTTTAGATGGGCGAGGACTTTTTTCAGAATTTAAAAGGATGAACATTAACTTTTTAATGAAACAATATTAAGAATGCACCGGCCCATCCATCTGATAAATATTGAACGGTCCCTTAGAGCTTGTGTTGTATATTTTTACTTAAATGCCGAATCAAAATAAAGTTTCTTATCTTATTCTTATGTTACGAATAATTATGTAAAAAACTAATTTTCAGAAACAGATATAAGTTTCATGTTAACACAAAAGAGTTTTTTCCCCATCTCCATTAGAAGTTACCTGATACAGTCAATATCATATGAACACAAAGAACAATTCGCCATTTGGTTTGCTTGAGAATGTCTACTATTTGTTGCAAACCATGTCTTTCAAACGTAAAAGGTTGTCAATTACGCAAACATTTTTTTACCCATTAATTGTTTAATGATATTCGATTTTTATTAGACTAATTGATACAAAGACATTTTGAACGATTCTCAATAAGATCATTTGAACAACCAATTGTGCAGTTCGGTTATTTCTATTGAAGTCTTTAAGGAGTTTAAAAAAAAATCAAGTAGGGTTAAATTTTTAATAATACAAAAGAGAAGTTTGATTCTGATGATATCCCAAATCATATGAATTTTGATACATTTTTTAAGGCAACGTTTCATGTCCAATGTTGGATGAATATGTAAGTCAAGTAATATTTGATTGCTTTTAACGGGAATATATGAGTACTATTCGTAATATTTTAAAATTTTTGTTCTAACGAAATCAAAAATCAAAATGAGATTTCTGACAGCTTTAATTCATTCTCTAAGAGTTGGACTAATTTTTGCTATAGCCACTCCAAAATTGATAATGCTGTATTTTTCCTGCACAGATTGGGTGGTATACTAAAATCACCTTCCTTTGCAATAATCAAGGTGAACAGGCTTTGTATTTTTCTATTCTAGTATTAGCGGTTGACATAAGGCTTTGACATTTCCCCTCCCTATTTTACTTAATAATTTAGAACAGTTTTGAAAATTACTAATGTGGTGGGGATATTGTATACAAAAGACATATTTTTTCGACATCGCTTAGTACTACATTTTTCATTACAACAGCCGCCGTTTGTTGTAATTTGTCATTAAAAGAGGGGAGAAAGATACCGGAAGGACGTCAAACTCATAGATTGAAAATAAACTGACAACGCCATGGCTAATGTGATGGTGATTTAAGTAAAATATACGTATATAGCTGCGTGTTTTTATTTCAGCAATACGTCTTTATATAGCTTATTTCAGTTATGTTCATTTCTATTCCAGGCCACAGGGCAAGATTTCATTTCCTGGGAAATGGAAAAACAGTTGATTATCAGAAGGTAAAATTTGCATTTGATCTATTTAGACATGATCTAGTAGTAACAATATTGGCAGTCAGGTTTTGGGTAGATTTATATCATCTCTGTTGAATTAATTTACTACAACTCTGAACCCATGCAATTAAGATTTTGATTAAAAAAATACTTTGTTTTAATAGGAAATCCTGAAATCGAGAATCATGTTCTTTCGTATTCTATATCCGATACTACTAAGCGATACTAACCAACTGGAGTACAAGTTGATATATCCAAGTGTTTAAATTATATCCAGGACGATAAGTAGTTAATACGAAAAACATGTGAATCTTGTCTGAACTGGATAGACATAACAAGAAAACAGTCCGAAAAATCAAAATAACCCTAAAACCGAACCCCAGAGAGATTCATAACGGAAAGTTCCCTATCAAATGGTAAAATCAAAAGCTCAAACACATTAAACGAATCTTAAATGAGGCAGCTTAAGAAATGCCAAAATATCTAGATAATACAATTACAAATTGTAATTGTTATATTATACACCAAATACCATAATTACAAACCTGATTTTGAACAATATCCCAAAAAATGAAATTACATGTGACGTCACTTTTGTAGCTCTATCATCGTGTGACAATGCATGGTTTTGGTGCTGTCATATGTTGTTTTTTTACCTCTTTGTGTTTTTTCTGTGTTAAGTCACCACTTCGGTGTTGACATGAAAATCAATTATATAGTCTTTTTTTTTATATAAATTTACTGTTTGCAATGGTACGAATTATTCTATTTACTACGGATTTTCTTGTGTCAGATAAAGATAAAATTAGCCGTGTTTGGCAAAGCGTTTTGGAATTTTGGGTCATCGGTGCTCATCAACTTTGTACTGTTTTGGTTTTCTTAAGTTTTTTATCTGGGAGTCGCTGGTGGGTCTTATGGGCGTATGAAGTATTATATTGTACAGGCCTGGTACATTTGATAACAATTAGCATGTCGACATGTCCTATTGTAATGTTTATTTGTGGGTTTTTTTTCTGTCCGTAATATTCTTGCATTTATTTGTACTGTAGTCCTGTCATGTAATGTTATCATTTTAGTGTTATATTAAACAATACAATAAAAGCGAGAGGTTCGGCTAGTCGCAAAACCAGGTTCAACCCACCATTTTTATGATAAGGTCCTGTACCAAGTCAGGAAATAAACTCATCATAGATACCAGGAAATGACAGTTGTTATTTAATAGTTCGTTTCTGTGTGTGTTCCATTGTCGTTTAGGTTTTTTGTTAAACTTCAGTGTTTCAGTTGTTTCGTTGTTTTCCTCTTATAGTTGACGTGTTTACCTCAGTTTTAGTTTGTAACCCGGATTTGTTTTCTTTCAATCGATGTATGACGTTTGAACAACAGTATACTACTGTTGCCTTTATTTAACGTCTCAACTATACATACATCAGTCTGATCAATTTTAGCCTTTACTTCTTCAGATCTTTTGTCTTTGCATCAACATCAACATACACTACATTCTGAGTATGTGAAAATCTGAATGAAAAACAAGCAATAGAGAAGGAACGTCATTATACAGAACTACTAAAATACATTATTTGTCAAGTCGATTTACTTTTTTTTTAGTAATTAGTTGTACAACTATCAATAATGATGACGGGTTTTCTTTCAGTTAATGAACAATCACAATGATGCTTTCTTAGCTGGAAGTGCGTTTCCTGATGCCTTTTACAGTAATTTATGTAAAGAAGGTAAACATATGAAATAAAATATATAATAACTACCCCGTTCATAGTGCAAACATCAAAGCTATGCTATAAGTGAATATATATCTGGAAACAATTAATCCTCTGGGTACTAAATAATTCCATGTTCACAGCTTTCTTTTCAATCGATCCGTTTCTGTCTAGTGTGGGGTATACATGGTTCTTTTAGTCGACTGGAGTGTATCATCAAAAATACCAGGACTAAATTTTGTATATGTGTGTTTTGTTAATATAAATTGTCATGTGATATTTTTGATCGAGACGCTTTTAACATTCAATAAGAGGTATACACTTAAACAATGGAAGATACAGTTTTACGAAGATTGCAGTACATTTCGTACTTCTTCAGACACTCCCGTATTTTCGATACAATGATGATTTTGTTTAAAACGGGAATGACATATCCTTTTGAACAATATGATATATGTTTTTTTCTATGAATAAAATAGTATTGTGATGTCACTTTAAGTAAACGTTTGGTTTGAATAAGGGTTTCCTACAACAAGATCGATCAGTTATTAAAGTTATACTTGTTATGCGTTATGTGTTTGATTTATTAAAGGAGCAGACGTCGTTCGAAGGATACTATACTATTGCACAGGAAGACCTATATTGTATGAACTATCAAGCTTGTGTTTATAACACTCATAATTTACACCTTTGTAGGCAATTACAGCCAAGTATCAGAAGACACTCATTGGACACCTTTTATTACCGCCTCAGTTAACTACATCAGGAACAAATATCCACAACCATGGAACGAGGTTTGATTTGTTGTAATTAAAATAATGCAAAATACTATCGTAGTTTGCAATTCTGTTAATATAGATAATGCAATTTCCAATAGGAACTGCCTTTGCGGCTCAAACTGTGCCACTTTTACAATGAAGTTTCGTAAAAATTACATCCCAGAACGGAAAGTTGATATGCACTATTCTTTTATACAAAGGTCAAAATATAGGGCTGTGCGGCATATTTTCAACATGTATATGCCCTGAACTTCTAAGTGTTTAATCTTATACTAGAATTCAATACTACCCCTACTGGCACTCTTGGACCTCCTACGAATTAAACTATTGCCGCTTCCGTGTTTTTTTTTCTATACTGCTAACATTTGCAAGTTATGTCTCTATGAGATGAAACACATCGATCATATCTGGAACCAGTACTTTAACAAATTAACATATCTATAAATAGTATATATCTCCCAAAAAGAGGCGTGGTTTGAAAATCAGCTGTATTTCAAAGTGCAACCTGCAATATAAACCTGTTTTAGCAATCCAATTGAACTTGGGCCACACCAATTTAATTTCTTGTTCTACGGATTTTTGGACTCCAAAAATTGGGGCGAGCGAGCGATTTGAAAATTTTTATAAAAAAATATTTTATTTGCAAATTTTTGAGGCGAAGCTTAAAAAGTAAAGGCGAGCGATTATAATTTTATTTTTTGTAAACATAAAATAGTAGGTTTTGACTATATTAAAACTTGATTGATCACTTGCACTTTGAAGTATTTTTTCCCTGTTCAACAAGAAATAATTGAATAATTAAATCTGGTCTTTGTATGTGTGACTGACAATGTGACAATTCTCAATTCAAGTCATAATCAGGTTCAGAACAACCCCTTAATGTTATAAATATCCCTTTTATGAGGGGTCAATATAAGTTATAATATATTTTTTTTTTTGTTAAAACACTTTTTAGGCCAAATAAAAATATATGTGTGGTTCCAGTAACCCTACCGTCCCTACTTTTTCGGCTTAAAAGTAGCTTACCCTAAATATTTTATTGTCATTTTTCATTAAGCACTGTTCAAGTCAGAATGTTGCTCCCATAGACTCAATGTAAAAAGAAACATAAAATAAAAAAAATCCCTACCCTAACTTTTTTTCAGATGTAACTGGAACCACACATACTTTTTTATTTGGCCTTAGTACAAAACGGCTCATATTTTCCCAAAGAACTATAATATCTATATGGTATTAAATGGTCAAAACATATCCAAGAATTTTGTAATATTCCTGGACTTTAACTATGTTAACACATTTACTTTAACAGTTAAATATTATTCAAAATAAGTGGACCCCTCTTTCAGAAAAGTTGTTTAAAATATAATGTATTTCTCCTCTTTTTGAGTAATTCTAAGCTTTCAAAGATTTTATATAGTAGCACTATACAAATCCTTAGTATTTCATTTCTTTTCTACAACAGTAAAATGACCCCTTGTCTGAGGGAGGGTAGTTCCCAACCTGACTATAACAAAAATAAGTCGAAGTACGGCCTTTCACACAGGGCTTTGATCCAGACCAAACAGCAAGCTATAAGGGACCCAAAAATTATCAGTGTACACAATTCGAACATGAAAAGCAACGATCTAATTTATATTTCCAAACGGGAAAATACCAATGAACCACATCAACAAACGATAACTGCTGCACGACACGCCCCTGAATCAATCAGGACAGTTGCACAAACCTGCAGCGGGTATGGCGGTCAGCATACAATATAATTGCATTTGAAGGCAAATCTTTCAGAAGTTCTTTGTACTTTATTTTAACAACGAACATGTTTTGATAGGGAATATAAGTCAGGGGGAAAGAAACCAATGTTTTGGTCCTCGATGTTGTTCGACTTTGTGCTTGTTTCGGCTTTCAAACTTTTGTATCTGGGCGTCACTAGTAGATCTTGTGTGGACAAAATGCACTTCTGGCGTATTAAAATTTTGAACTTGTTGCCTTTTGTTGGGTGTTGTTCGTGTGTTTCTTTGTCAATTGTGTTCTCCAATTTATTTATATTGTAGTCCTGTGGTGTTGAGTTGCCATTTTAATGTTATATTTCACATGGCTATAAAAGAGGGAGGTTTGGCATGCCACAAAACCAGGTTCAATCCACCATTTTTACTTTTTAAAAATGTCCTGTACCAAGTCAGGAATATGGCCATTGTTATATTATAGTTCGTTTCTGTGTGTCCTACATTTTAACGTTGCGTCGTTTGTTTTCTCTTATTTTTTAGTGTAAATTCACATTGCGATAAGACGTGTCACGGTACTTGTCTATCCCAAATTCATGTATTTGGTTTTGATGTTATATTTGTTATTCTCGTGGGATTTTTTCTTATGCTTGGTCCGTTTCTGTGTGTGTTACATTGTAGTGTTGTGTCGTTGTTCTCCTCTTATATTTAATACGTTTTCCTCAGTTTTAGTTTGTTACCCCGATTTTGTTTTTTGTCCATGGATTTATGAGTTTGAACAGCGGTATACTACTGTTGCCTTTATTTGTTCTGTACAGGTATTTCCGCTGTTATATATTTCTAACGGAGCACTCCCTTTTGGGATAAATTAGTTTCATGCTGAAACAAATATTCTCACAGATATTTACACAGTGGTGGGGTGCTTATAGGTTTAAAATCATTATATAAAGGTTAGATTGTGATTTAAAAAAAAAATGTTGAGATCTTTTTATAATATTTACAAAAAACGGTGCGGGAAATGGACATGATTACATTATCGGATGCGGGAAGCGGGAATATAAAAAAAAATTCTGTTATGAAAAAAATTGGTGAGGGCGGGTCCGTCGAACAAGGAATTAAATTGGTATGGCCTTGGTAATATGTATCACTTCATGGTTTTTTGTTACAAAAAAGCTAATCTTCATTACAAAAAATTAAATCAATTAATAACAGATCATTTCTCTATTCTTACCATATTTTAATTCTTATTCTTTTAATGTCAATTTCATAATGAGGATGGTAAAACTTTTTGAATAATAATTATTTAACCGAATTAAAATTATGTTCCTCAAATAGTTATCAAAAGTACCAGGATTATAATTTTAAACGCCAGACGCGCGTTTCGTCTACATAAGACTCATCAGTGACGCTCAGATCAAAATAGTTAAAAGTTAAAAATAGTTAAACAAATACAAAGTTGAAGAGCATTTAGGACCCAACATTCCAAAAAAGTTGTGCCAAATACGGCTAAGGTAATTTACTCCTGGGGTAAGAAAATCCTTAGTTTTTCGAAAAATTCAAAGTTTTGTAAACAGTAAATTTATAAAAATGACCATATAATTGATATTCATGTCAACACCGAAGTGCTGACTACTGGGCTGGGGCAAAACTAGTTTTTTTTTCTTCATTTAATGTAGATATCAAACTTTTGGTTACTATATATTTTTTAAGCACACTTTTTTTACTAGGACTATATACATATTATTAAAATTTCGATATAATTAAATTATTTTGAAGGCCACAGAAAAGCTTGTAGTTTTCATCCTTGGAATCATGTCTCATCAAGTGTCAGACGTGGTGTGGCATAGTCTAGGAATTGAACAGGGATTCATTCCAACTCTAGCTGCCGTAAGTCATCTTTGTTTGTATCAAAAAGTCAGTATGGAACATGTGACCTGCTAGGAAAAGAATTTTAGTTATATCTGGATCAATGTCAATATTCATCTAAAACACTCACTATTGTATCTGTTTTGTCACTTAAAATATTTTCTGCATCTTTCGACAAAATAATGCATGTTCAGTAATGCTCGAGGTCAAACAATTACAGAGGGAAACCAAATAAACCTTTGAAAATTGAAGCGTTGATGGAAGTAAAACATTTCAACAGTATATCTAAGCATAGGCAGAAAGAAAAAAGCTATGCATGAGAGAATTACATTTCTTAATCTCTAACGAATGTAACTAAATTTGACAGCAAATTAAAAAAAAAACAATGTTCAAATTGTCATGCCATGTCGAATGTTCTATCTACTGGGCTGGTGATAAATCGGTAACCAACAGGTATCCAGTACAACAGTTAGAAACAAGAATGAAATTTTTAAAACATGAAGGTTTTCCTGTTTTCATCATTTCGTAATGATGCCTTAAAAAAAAATCACTGTATGATTATGTAAATGCTACAGTTGACTGTTTGTCCGACTCCAGAAAAGTTACCGAATTCGATTTGTCTAGTTCACACAATTATGGAAGACGGCACCACCTTTGTTTATAATATTTCAAGTTTATAATTAATTTTACTAAATAAGCAAAATAAACGCTTTGTACTTGATATAGATTGTTTGTTACTTATAGGTAGATTTTCATGGAAACTATAGCTTGGCCCATGAAGCAGCAGATTTGGGTATGTAATAATTTGGAAAATTCAGAATAGTTTTGGTTGCTGCTTTTTTACCATCATATTGTGATTATGACGAATATTGACGTCAGTTTATATGAATTTTAGATATAAATAATTAATAAAGAAATAGATAGAAAGTATTGCTCACTCCTATATGAATTAAAAAAATATTGAATTATAACAATGCAAGATTGGTCTTGATAATTAAAAAAAGGATATATCTCTGCGAAGAACTTCCCTATTTACCCTTGTAGTTGGTTCTGTTGTCCAAGCTGTCTAGTTTGAAAGTCTTAATTATGCAAAATGTGTTATAACTATTTTCAGTTTTCCGATAGATGAAATAAAGTAGATGAAGAGCAATATGAACATGTTTTTCCTTTTTACCGAGCATCTCCCCGAGGGGCACTTAAAAATGGAAAAAAATTCGACTGATGTCTTCTCATTTATTAAACGAAAATTATTTAATTTAGAACGTCCTGTTTTTAAGCTAATTATCTGGTTTTGTTTACATTTACAATAGGTGGTGATGTGATATCTGTGTGGGACATGGAAGTATTTGAGGATCTTGACCCAACAGAAGACTGGTGAGGCATACACTACCTTGTACAGTTATGTTAATGTCAAAGTAAGGAGATGAGATATGATTGCCAATGAGAGAATTACATTAATCCCTTAAAACTAACGGGTAATAGAGTTGACAGATCACAGCATGGCTTTTTTTTTTATATTTGTACATTGAGTTAGCTTTAATTGGCCGCGACAAGACAAAATTTTAAGCAATTCAAATTGTAAAATCAACGGTTTAATTTTTTGCCAACAAAAAAAACCCCATTAAAAACAAATATAGCATACAGCAACAAACGACAACCATTGAATAGCAGACCCATGACTTTGGACAAGCAAAAAAACGAGAGTGGCAGGGTTAAAATTTTTTGCAAACGCCGCATATATATGTACACGTTTTGACATCAGTGTACGGTTAGGAATATCACAACATATTTCTATTTATTTAGATCGAAGATCAACAATTTACTCGATGTTTTTCAGTGAAATTGATAACACGGCAATGCAAGCACAAGATATAATTTGTATTTTAGAATAAGTATGAAACATTTTCATTGTAGGTACGTTCCGACTGATGACTTATTTAACATATATCAGCAATATTACAGCACTGTTAAAATAGACAAAGATACAATTGACTCCTGTTCAACACTTCTTGTTTTAGCAAGGTAACACTTGAATAAAAGTTAAACTTGAAAAGAAGAACTACTTTACAAATGATTGAAATAAAGGCAAAATTGTCCAAGACAAATGAAATCTTTAAAAATTACAATTTTCAAAATCAGGTATAGTAGAAAGGTTATGTGAGACCCACACAAATGAAAATATGATAAAGCTACGATTTGACCCCTAGTCGAAAATAATTTGATAAAATAGTTGTTCCACTTGTTCATACAGATTAATTCTACAAGCTTATGCGTATTTATATACATTAAATGTGTCTCAATTGCTTTCCTTGCGGCTTCAAACTACTTCCATCTCATGACGTTGAAGTAACATCACAATAAAAATGTCTGTTTTTACGTCTCTATGATATTTTAATTTATTTCTTTATTAATGAAGTATTTCTTATTTACCTAATTTAAGAGGACTGATGAATGGTACTATATTTTGCATTTTAGTGGTAAAATAAAGGATCTTATAATACCTCCTTGTACATAAGGTTATTTGTTTTTGTTACACAACAAGTTTGAACTATGCATTAAAAGAAAATAACAAAATTACCGAGCTCCGAGGAAAATTAATACGGAAAGTCCTGAAATAAATGGACTAAACCAAAATGTACAATGTAAGTCATATACTTCTCATTTCTTAGCATTGCAGAAATATATGGACTTCCAGAGGTAAGCATTAATTATTCCAACATGTATGATTTGTACTGACACAAAAAGTATGCATCGGAGCAAAAAACGCTCCAAAGGAGTTTTTATGAAGAACGACTGCAATCGACATAATAAAAAGTTTACCATCATGAACTCGTTGACCGCTTAAATGAATCGATGTATAAACTTACCAGCGACATGTTTTACACCGCTATTCATAGAAAAACAGTTTTGTATCATGTTTAATACTATCATAATAATGAGGTATTGTGTAATATTGACAATGCACAATATATATGACCAAAAGTGTTTACAACCAATACAGAAACAAGGAGATTGATCACGATTGCCAATAAGACACAATCCACCATAACTCAAATGTTATGGGTATCTACAATGATGTGTGACCGTTTAAACATTATTTGTAATTGAATATACCCAATAGATCGAAACAAAACTCACAAAACCTAACATTAAAGCTAGAAAACACAATTCACTGATGTAAGAGTACTTGCAGTTACTGAAATCCACAATTAAAACTAATAGATATGTCATTATGTTCTACACAATTTTACCTCAAGAAAAATTTGTATTTAAAGACATGTGCATGTTAGTTGTTATTAATATGACGATTACAATTAATCACGATTTCTTCCTTTGTTGTTTGTTTGATCAGCTTTATCAAGTAGTTGCAGAAACAAGTCCATTTTTAGAAAACAATATGGAGGATTATTTTCTGGGCGGATTAAATGATATGGTTGGATGGTCTAACCGAAATTGGCAAAATGCAGTGACGCTGTTAGAAAAAGGCACAAGGTAATTTATTGCAAAGGCTACATAATGACATAATAATCATTCTATGGAAGAAGCGATTCGATAAAAGCTTTTCTTATATCAACGAGCGATATTGTCTTATATCAACGAGTTGCATTGTGGGAAATTTCAGACGAATGTTAGCATTTGTACGAAGAAGGGCAGATTTCTCGGTATAAAGTAATGACTCTTTTCTTAAAACAGGGTGACATTTAACACGACTTACGTCTGGTGTATAATTTTTTAATATCAAAAATTTATGAATACGATACTTTTCTAATATAACTGCTATAGTTTTCTAATATAAAATGAATACGATGATACGTCACAATGCATGTCAAGAAAACTGCAAAAATAATTCACAAACTTAGATCATGACCGGTTTAATGTTTTAGGATCAATATCACTAAAATTTCGTAACTGTAACAAAATTAACGCTTAAATGAACTTATCATTTCAAAAATGTTTCTTAACCCTATTGATAGTTGAAAGTGTTAATAATCTGTTCAGTCTATTGGTTTCAATCACATGGTTTAACTGACTAACTAACATGTTTAGCCCCGCAACATTATTTATGTATGTGTCTGTCCCAAGTCAGGAGCCTGTAATTCAGTTGTTGTCGTTTGTTTATGTGTTACATTTTTGTTTTTCGTTCATTTTTTTTTATATAAATAAGGCCGTTAGTTTTCTCTTTGAATTGTTTTACATTGTCTTATCGGGCCTTTTATAGCTGACTATGCGGTATGGGCTTTGCTCATTGTTGAAGGCCGTACAGGGACCTATAGTTGTTAATGTCTGTGTTATTTTGGTCTCTTGTGGACACAGTTGTCTCAATGACAATCATACCACATCTTATTTTTTATAATTCTATTTGAAGTTATGATGCAATGGCGGAATTTAAATGCGGTCGCAAATACGTCTACCTACCCATAAGATTATAATATACTGGTCACACTGCTATAGCCTATCCACCTTGGTAATATCGAAATAGACAAAAAATATCATTACTGAAGAGAAACATTCATTCAAACAATCCAATCCAATACAGCTCCAAATTACAATAAATAATCAAATGGTAAAATCAAAACAAATTAAAATGTACAAATGCTGATGTCCCGAACTTTGAATATACCAACTGAGTAGCCTCAGACTATGAATTGGACAACTTCAGATAAAACGAAAATCAAAAATCTTGTCAAACAGATAATGTATTTATTATTAACATAGAAAAAGATATTGAGGAGGAAAACAGTTCTTTTTGGATATCAAAGACTTTTCCCGTTGTTAAATCGATATCTCTATGAACATAATCAGCTCGCCGCGCGGACGCACTTTTACATCGCGATGACCGTGAGGGTATTCCGATATATTGTTGCCACAGGGATTTGACTTTCGTTTTTGGCTAGTAACCGATCGTATAAATACGCGAACTTTTCTTAGTGCAAAATAGCAATCCGTATCGCTTGTTATAAATTCATTTCTTCAAAGAGTACTAAAAAATGTTTAGAACACAAATAAATAAGATGTAAATGTCTTTTGACGTTAGAAACGTGTATATATCTTTTCTATATTCATACATTTAGATCGTTCAGTTGGAGGACTGAAAAGCAGTTATTTATAAGGGGAAATTTTAAAGATTTATAGATATAAGAAGATGGTGCATGAGTTCGAATGAGACAACTTTCCATCAAAGTAATAATTTGTTTAAAGTAAACCATTATAGATCAAAGTAGGACTGGTCCTTAAACACGGAGCCTATAAAGGAACAAGAACATTGCTAGTGTTAAACCATTCAAACAGAAAAACCAACGGTCTAATTTAAAAATAAAAAGGAGCTTCAAAAGTACAGGTCAGACTTTGTCGAATCAATCTGAACGAGGACAGTATAATTCATCTTTGTCACAAGTTAGTTTCATTGTTATCCAATGAAAGTTTTCCATGCGTGCGTTGCGAGCATATTGGATATATATTATTTCGGTGCGTTCATTATGTTTTCTAAATGCTATATATGTGAACAATCATTTTGATACTTAGCTATTTGATTACGGCATTGTTTATTAAACCCTTTTTTGATTAGTTTTGCTTCCAAAACTAATTGAGAAATTTGTAAGATGTTACCAAAAACAATTTGAATTTAAGCAATGGTCTTAAAACTGCTTATTTACATACAATACTACTAAGAAGTAAAATCACAAAAATACCGAACTCCGAGGAAAATTCAAAACAGAAAGTCCCTTATTAAATGTGAAAACAAATGATAAAACACACCAAACGAATAGATAACAACTGTCATATTTCTGACTCAGTACTGGCATTTTCAAGTTTTAAAAATGGTGGATTGAACCTGGTTTTATAGCGCTTAACCTCTCACGTGTATGACAGTCTCATCAAATTCTGTCATATTTACAACGATGCGTGAACAAAACAGACATAATAGGTAAAATTGTTAAAATATGGGTACAGCAGTCTAATAATAATACTAATCGGTACTAATATTGATATTAGAAAAACACTGCTATGATATTTTAAAAGTATCGAATTGATATTTTAAAAATGTCGCATTGTTTATTTATGTATATAAGAAAAACACAGCAATTCACAAATTTTACACGGACATTAACTTTAGCTTCTAACTAACTTTTCAATGTATATTTAGACTCAATTGTTGTTTATATTTGAACAATAAGTTTTAAAGTTAGTATTTTCTTAATTTTTCGTTGCCGAAAACAGCATTTTCCGCATGGAATGTCTGCATATTTACAATTGATATTAGACAATATCGCTTTGTGATATAAGAATTTTTTTTATCGATACGCTTCTTCCATAGACTGATAATACTTCCTAAATATGATACTTTTAAGGTAAATGAAAAATTGAATCCATGCTAATGAGGTTATGTCATGTTTTATCTAGTTGTGGGTTTGTGTTTATTCAATGTAGGTCATAATTTAACAAGGTTTTTGATTTATTTAACCGACATATATCAACACTTGTCATTTAAGAATATGAATTATGAAGCTTGGTCTAAAAACATGTTTCAATGAGGTGTTAAATAAAATATAAACTAAGTAAAAATAGCAAATAATGCAAATAAGTGTGTCGAAACAACAGAGCGACGGAAAAAAATCAAAATTATTTAGGCAAATATAAAAAAGCGAAACCAATCAGTCAAGAAAAATATAAATAGTAAGGCAAGAAAACCAAAGATACTAATATTTGTGTTGAAAATTATCTTTTGCATCATGTCTGGTTTTGAGGTACACGTCATGAAGAAACTGTTTTGCAATTTGCTTGTATATTTTAGTGCCTGTGACTTGAACCATAATCCACTATTTGTACATTGTAATACATCGACATCAGCTGAGCCTGAAACAAATAGAAATGGTAGAAACAAGAACGGCTATTTTATACAACCTGACATGCATGGCTTGACAATAGATGATATGGAAGTACAAAAACAACACAGAGGAATCACGATTAAAGCTTCAGATAGGTTGAAGGTACGATATTTCATCAAAATCAAACACCAAGAAATCAACTAATTAAGATATATAGTAAAAATTATGTCTGACAGTACGTTGCAAACAGCAATTTCGCTATTACCATTTGTTGATTCTAAGCTCTTTGATTCGGCACGTTGATGTAAAATTCAGAAATATATGTCAAACTCAAAATTTAGCTTAACATGGCTATGCGCCTTGTTTACGGACACTTACGTCAAGGTAAACAACGGTCATTTGTTATAATGAAAACGTCGAAGATTCTTTTTATTTATGTTCGATGTTTTCTTAACTGCGATTAATCGACTAACCAATAAAAAAAGTGCATCTCAGTTTAAGTGTATATGAAATTAGTGCCACACAAAACAATGTAAGGACGTATAAGTCGCTTGTTATAGTTTATTACATTCTTTACTTCCGTTACATTTTAAAACAGCCATGTTATTCATAATATGTGCTTATGATTATGTTGCAACAAAACATGTCTTTTAATTCTTTTCATATTAAACTTAAAAGATGTAGTATGATTGCCAACGGGACAACTATCCACTAGGATCAAGGACAAAGATTTATTTTAAAATTGACTATTTGATTATTTCATTGTCGAACACATACGTATAGTTTTGATATATAGTTGAACTTCTTTTAAAGGGTTTCTTTTTGACTTTGTCTAAGTATAATCATTCTATCGGGTTTAGAGGGCTAAACATAAAACGGTTTTATACACAAATAGATACGGCAACTAAAAGTCATTACAGCACAAAAGATTTCCATTAAGTAGCGCAATGTGTTCCATCTTGATGGCAGTATAGAACATTTAAAGGTTTGTTTGTAGAAAGATATTCGTTCAAAGTTAAATCACAGACGATCAGCGATACAGGAGAGTAGGAAAAACAAAGATCACAATGATCCCCGTACTGGTATATATGCAGTTAACAGTTCATATGCTAAACTTGGATGGTATGTTTTATCTCTTCACTTTCTAATCATCTGGATATTGTTTCCAATTTAAGAGATTGATCGTAAATCATGAACAATTCAGTATACTTACGATCAATCTTAGCCGAAGTATGTTTGTGAAACCGACTCCTGATTATTTGTTTTATATTTATAGTCTTAACATATCGATGTTATATTTCCTCTGTACTCAATTTGATAAATTACAGCTGAACATAATAAAGGTCTATGGTTGAATGGATATAGGAAGATTGTGGTATGAGTGCCAATGAGACAACTCTCCATCCAAATAGCAATTTATAAAAGTAAACCATTATAGGTCAAGGTACGGCCTTCAACACGGAGCCTTTCATTTCAAAGAATAGTTTTGTATTTTACTGATTAATGGACTAACTTGTTGAAAATCACTATTACACATTTTCACTGACAGCGGGAATCGCATGCAAGTGACAAAGCTTAACGGAACCCTTTAGTGGCTGTACAAATATTTACTTTTATTAGGTCCCTTGAGACTGGAGACGTGGATGGAGATGGTTTTGACGATTTACTCATTGGTGCTCCAGGATATAGTGTACAGGGGAGTGTACAGGAAGGCAGAGTTTACATCATCTATGGAAATGGTAACAAAAGGAATTAATTTTTATGCGATTGACTTATTTACACAGTTGGAAACCCGGTTGAAATAGAACAAAAGAATCGAAGCTCTTTGTTAGAAAAGGCTATAAATGTGTACTGTATTGTTTACTATAGTGACAAAAAATTTAAAAGTTAAAAAAACCAAACAAAATTACAATTTTCTGAGTTTTTTGAAAAAATTACCACGGACGGAAAACGTACCAATATATTAGTTAGTTGATACATTTGTCTTTTAAAATACAACTGACATATAAGGATCGTAATGGTGCAATGTGGATAAATTTATCGATTTCCATAAGCAAAATTGGTATCGCGTCATCCCTACAATGGCTTCCATTTCTACGATTGTGAAAATGAACTGGCGTAATGTGGAGATAATTCTGATGAAATAGAATCCTGACTGTTTACACGGCCAGATATTGTATTACTTATTCGTTGCGTCGCGTTGCGTCAACTGGAAATGCAAAAAACAAACGTTTGTTATTGATTCTAGATTGGTTGTTTAATGGAAACGAAAATGATATTATGTAAATTTTGTTACAAGATACATGTTCATTGTCATTATCATACTTGCTTCTAATTTGTAAAAGTGATTTGATGTGAAATAAAACCAGCATCCGGTACTGAATGTTCAATGATTTCATATTATAATGTGAAGAAATTAATGCTCGTACCGTTTTTTTGTTTGTTTTGTTTTTTTTTTGTTTTGTTTTTTTATAATTATTAATGTATGCTTTATGACATTTTCAAATCATTATTTTATATTTCATTTATTTAAACGCATCTATATTCAATATCATTATATATATATGTATAAAAACTTGAGTGTGTACTATACTGTACGTATTACAGTTCACTCGTATATGAAGAATATAGTTAACTAATAATAAGCGTTTACTATCGCTATTCATATTTTAGATTCTGATTCTGGTGGATTTGATTATTATGGAATAAATCTGGATGTTAATTCACGATTTAATCCCATTCACGATCACATATCAACGATACACGGATACCACAACGTAAGTATACTTAAGAGGGGCGTAAAGGGGTTATCTGCACGGAAGAACGCGAAATGAAATTGCTATTTTACGAAGAACGAACAATTAAAAAGTTCTTGCACGTTGATCTTTTTATCAATTTTACGAAACACAGTGAATAACCAACCCTTTTCACGGCTGCTCGTAAAATAAAATGGCAAAAAACGTTGCACGAAAATAACACTTTACCACCCCTTATAAATAAAAAAATCGAAATTGTAGTCAATTTGTCAAATAATAAATTTTCAACTAATACCAATCTTTAATTTTGATTTACCAGAACAACTATGGCGCTTATGCGTAGCAATTACTGTAAACCAACTAATTTTTGCGAGCGATTTATTTTCGTGACTTTTGCGAGTAGAAAAAATAACGCGAATATAAATCGTCGCGATTATGTATAACTTGGATCTTTCCATTCTTAATTACATCAAGTAAATTTGAAAATCGCCGCGAAATGGACTAGAAAGGACTTAACGCGAAATAAAGTATCCGCGAAAATAAGTTGGTTTACAGTATGTA
Source organism: Mytilus edulis (assembly GCF_963676685.1). NCBI lineage: Eukaryota > Metazoa > Mollusca > Bivalvia > Mytilida > Mytilidae > Mytilus > Mytilus edulis. The sequence continues at coordinate 7,024,132 of NC_092344.1, forward strand.
AAAAGTAAAATCACAAAAATACTGAACTTAGAGGAAGATCAATTGGGAAAGTCCATAATCACATGGCAAAATCAAATAACAAAACGCATCAAAAACGAATGGACAAGAACTGTCATATTCCTGACTTGGTACAGGCATTTTCAAATGTAGAAAATGGTGGATTAAACCTGGTTCTATAGCGCTAACCCTCTCATCTGAACATAAAACACAATTGTTCAAATCAATAAGAAAATCATTATGAGTTTATTTACAACCACTGGGTGGTTGCAACTGCTGGTTGAGTTTTTATTCCTTGAGGATATCACTAGCCCAGTAGTCAACCCTTCTGTGCTGACATGAATTATCATTGATATGGTCATATTTATAAATAAACTGTTTACAAAACATTGATTTTTTTTTCTTCAAATTATAAGGCTTTTCTACCTCGGGAATAGATTACCTTAGCTGTATTTTGTAAACATTTTAAGAATTTTGGTCCTTACTGCTCATCAACTTCATACTTTATTATTTGGCCTTTAACACTTTTTGGGTTCGAGTATCACTGATGAGTCTTTGGTAGACGAAACGCGCGTCTGGCGTAAATACAAAATTTTAATCCTGGTATCGATGATGAGTTTATTTACGAGTCTTTTATTTGACATATTATTTGTTTTTTGCTATGAGGTCTGTTTTCAACCCAACTTAGCTTATTATGAGCTGACGTGACGTCAAACACTCATCAAATAAACCAATATATCATATATTCAATTAGTCAACCAATACATTAACCAGTTGTTCAATGTTTCTATTTTTAAAGAAACAATCGAGATTTGGATCAGGCCTGGCTGTTTTGGACATAAACCTTGATGGCATATTAGATATAGCTGTAGGATCTCCTGCATATTGGATCGATAGCCCGTTGGAGTATAAGGTATTTTCTTTAAAATAGAATATTTCTAAAAAATCCTTTTTAGAACTTATATATGTTGAGTATGAGTACGTGAACGAGTTAGTTCAAGAATCATGCTCAACATGCACTTTAATTACTTATGTTGATTTCATTGAAAGGAAATAAAAACTATTAAAAAGATGTCTAGGACAGGTCCAGATGAGACTTTGGAGATACATTCATGTCATAATTCATTCGTTTAACTCTATATCTATTCCTGATTTACCCGGTATTACTAAATTAATGAATTAAAAAAAAAAGAGTATCCATTAACACTACCTTCGCATTTGATATGTTCATGCAATGATTCTTTGCAGGGATTAATTTCAATTTACCTCGGGACAAAGACCAGAAAGTATGAAGAAGTTGACATTGTAATTACATGCCAGGTAAGTGCTCATCATATGCTTAAAAGAAAAATAAGAATATATATTACAAATGTTCATAAATGCTTAAACATTTAAGGCAAATTCCTTTGGATTTTTAAAGAAAAAAATACATTTTAAAGTTCTTGCCGTGACAGGCTCTGAGTAGATTCTAGAGTATTACCAAACCGCCCATACAACTTCGTCTTGAACTCTTCAATAATGTTTATTATTCGTATTAATTACAAGGTGGAACATCCATGTGCAAAAAATTCAGCATCTATTAAGCAAACTTTAATCTAAATCTTGGTGAAGTTTTAATTCCCCGAGGGTATCACCAGCCCAGTAGTCAGCACAGAATTGCTGACATGAATTATCATTGATATAGTCATATTTATAAATTAACCTTTACAAAACTTTTGGGAATGTTGATCCTCAATGCTCGTCAACTTGGTACTTAATTTGGCGTTTTTAACCTTTTGGTATTTGAGCGTCACTGATGAGTATTGTGTAGACGAAACGCGCGTCTGGCGTTATTAAAAAATAATCCTGGTATCTACTATGAGTTTATTTATTATCCATTAGAAGACCCGTGCAAAATCAAGGGTTTGTCAATTGAATTATCACGAATTATTTGAATTTTTCATTTTAAAATTTAGATTGTGAAAAATAATACGAGTATTAAGAGTACTTCTTTCGCCAAATTCATTCGCTTTATGCTATTTTCTCTAATGTCAAAATTTTGTTTGCCGTAGACTATGTGGTATATTGCTATAACAATATAACAATCTTTTGACCTCGTTATACCAGTTCCTTCAACAGTCCGCCAGTCCATTCGTTCGCCTGTAAGTCCATCCGTCACTCTCTATTATGGACGCTTTGTTGTTTTATTCACCATCAATACCAAAGATTAATCTAGTGGTCAAATCACAAAATCTGAAATTTCAGACCATTTTAATGGGAATACAATATGTATTTATTTCTCTTATAAATTCTTAAAAGCAGGAACGGACATTTTTGATATTTTAATCAGACCTTCGTCGCATTTTTTACAAAGATTTTTGACAAATCAAGCCTTGAATTTTTACTAGATAACATTTTTGTTTGCTTTGGGGATTCCGTATATCGTCAGATTATCGGAATTCCAATGGGGACTAACTGTGCACCACTTATTGCGGACCTGTTTTTGTATTGTTATGAGTTACAATTTATGACAAAAATAAGCAAAGACCCATCGAAACAACATCTGATAAAAAAAATTAATAATACTTTTAGATATTTGGATGATATTTTGGCTCTCAATAATGACGACTTCAGTATGTATATTAATGAAATTTATCCTGTTGAACTTACTTTAAATAAAGCTAATACTAACAATGACCACTGCCCTTTTCTCGATCTTGATATCTATATCACTAATGGAAAGCTGAATACTAAAATTTATGATAAAAGGGATGATTTTTCATTTCCTATCGTTAATTATCCGTTTTTAGATGGTGACGTTCCCTTGTCACCATCTTACGGTGTTTATATATCTCAACTTGTACGATTCGCTCGTGTATGTAACAATGTTTTAGATTTTAACGAGAGAAATTTATGTATTACTGAAAAATTATTACACCAGGGTTTTCGATATCACAAACTAGTCAAAACATTTACTAAATTTTATCATCGGTATAAAGACATCATTCGTAAATATAGCTCAACATGCAGACTTCTAATACGTTCAGGTATTTCACATCCAATTTTTTATGGTAATATTCTTTATAAAGCACAAAAGTGTCAGTATTCACCTCAGAAACTTACAAAACCTTTGAATAGACTTATTAAGAAGGGATATAATTACGATACTGTTGTCAAGTCATTAAAGATTGCATATTTTGGCGTTAATATTGAGTCACTGATAAGGTCTTTGCATCGGATCTAAACACATTTATTCTAAAAACAGTTGTTGGCATGACACGGGTTATGTTCTTCTCATATATGTTATGATGGTATGATACTAAACCCCTAACGGGAAGGATTGTGCCTGATGTTCATATGATGAAATCATAATCTTTCAGTCAGTTTAATTGAAGTCTGGAGCTGGCATGTCAGTTAACTGCTAGTAGTCTGTTGTTATTTATATATGATGGTCATTTTGTTTATTTTCTTTGGTTATATCTTCTGACATCAGACTCGGATTTCTCTTGAACTGAATTTTATTGTGCGTATTGTTATGCGTTTACTTTACTACATTGGTTACAGGTATAGGGGGAGGGTTGAGATCTCACAAACATGTTTAACCCCGCCGCATTTTTGCGCCTGTCCCAAGTCAGGAGGCCTTTGTTAGTCTTGTATTATTTTAATTTTAGTTTCTTGTGTACAATTTGGAAATTAGTATGGCGTTCATTATCACTGGACTAGTATATATTTGTTTAGGGGCCAGCTGAAGGACGCCTCCGGGTGCGGGAATTTCTCGCTACATTGAAGACCTGTTGGTGACCCTCTGCTGTTGTTTTTTATTTGGTCGGGTTGTTGTCTCTTTGACACATTCCCCATTTCCATTCTCAATTTTATTTGAATATAATGTTAATGATCAGACAGATCTGAAATGGGAAACATTTTTTTCTGGAATTAGAACTCATACTAGTAAAGTGATTAGATATGTGAGCTATCTCACTTTAAAGATTTTACTTATATGTATATAAAGTACAAGTTAAAGTATTGTTATTGTCTATCCTTTTGAAGATTTCTTGCCGCGGTACAATGATTAGCGTTAACACAAAATACTCTGAGCGGAAAGTTTTTGTTGGCTTTTAATTTCTCTCTTTGATTGATTGAAAAGGCTTATTGTCAAGTAATTGGTTGCCTTTATCAAATCGATCTACATCGTAAACAAACATATTCTAATTTGTGATTATCTTGTGTTGCTTAAGTAATGTTTATTCAAGTACATACGTTATATTATGCGTTTATTTATACTTTAAAGAGTCAGTATTGTAACCTTGGATACAACCTTGAATCTGGTGACATCGATGGCGACGGACATGATGACCTCATTATGGGTCTACCATTTTATACAGATAAATATAATCAGAGTGGACTTGTGGCTGCAATGATGTCCAGCAAAGATGTTCCAGGTAATAAACGATTTTAACACAATAACGTCAAAGATATATTCAAGGATTTATCTTAGTTTTATGAATTTGAATCATTGTCTTGAGAAAAACGAATGAACAACTTTTTCCAAACGTCTTGGATAGCGTGATTACGAAAACCTTTTCATTATTTTTATTTTAATACTTCAAATTTTTGGAGTTACCAAAAGCAAGGTTTTGAAATTAAACATTGTTTTCTCTTTAATCGCATAGTAAAAGGCACGTTCTAATTAACTTATTGAAAAATATATTTTTTAAAATGAATTTTTATAGAAAATGGGCGACAGATACCAGAGGAATAGTCAAACTCATAATTCGAAAATAAACTGACAACGCCATTGCTTAAAATGAAACAGACAAATAATATTACACAAGAAACAACATAGAAGACTGAGCAACACGAATCCCAACAAAAGCTGAGGGTGATCGCATGTGCTCCGAAAGGGTAAATAGATTCTGCTCCACATGTGGCATCTGTCGTAGTTGCACCATTTGTAAAAAGTCTATACAAATCATTGCGCAATAATTTTGAGAAAACGGTGTAACCGAAAGATATCAATGTGACTGTCAAAGCCAATAAGGACTTGACAAAAATTATACATTCCTTATGTTGAAATAAAATACAATTTGAAGCACCAAGACGATTACGAACTCCTTAATATGCTTTATGCACTAAGGAAATAAAGAATCAAAGTGGAGGACTTTTTATACTCTATTTTTTTTGATAGTAAGAGGAAAAGGCTATTCAAATCGGAAAAGGGGTTAATAACGTATCATTTCCTATGTATATACTGTTCAAACCCAAAGCAATTAAACAGCATTGATGGTTTGCTTGCTGTTCTCCATCCAAATGTCACAATTGGGCTTCAATAACAGGGTAAAATTCCATACCTACCTGCAATTTCAACACGAACTCGTGTTATGGTGATACTATTGAGCTTGTTATAACACAAGAACCGTATTTAAAGCTACTACATGTAAGTAGTAAATATAAGTTCATAAAATATCAAGTCCCAAATTTCATACCTCATGACGATCAGAGGCTTATAGTGTGTCAAAATACAGTAAATACTTTTTAGTAAATTTTAATAGATGATTAGCTTTATTTCTAGAAAGATTTGCTACTCCAAAAACAAAATTTTAAAATCAAATTACACGAATATCGTATAGTAGTGATGCTGTTCATATTATTAAAAAGAGATTAAAAATCATATGTGAAATGTAGACTTTAAATTATTAAACCATAAAATTTCCGGTAAAATTCGGTATAAATATGCAGTACAAAAAGCGGTTTACATTTATCCAATATTATTTGAACTTTTTAGTACACAAGACCATTGCATTTGAAAATCTAAAATGGAGGCAGATTCCAGATAAAGAGGTCAGTAAACGGGTTTTGTTTTGGAAAGACGGGAATAAATATATTCGCATTTTTGCGCCTGTCCCAAGTTAGGAGCCTCTGGCCTTTGTTAGTCTTGTATTATTTTAATTTTAGTTTCTTGTGTACAATTTGGAAATTAGTATGGCGTTCATTATCACTGGACTAGTTTATATTTGTTTAGGGGCCAGCTGAAGGACGCCTCCGGGTGCGGGAATTTCTCGCTACATTGAAGACCTGTTGGTGACCTTCTGCTGTTGTTTTTTATTTGTTCTGGTTGTCGTCTCTTTGACACATTCCCCATTTCCATTCTCAATTTTATCATAATATATTAAAAAAGAAATGTTTGTGTTCTGTTTAAAACATTAGAGACTCATAATGAAATGTAAAGCGGTTTCTTCCATGTAAATTTGTAAGTTTGAATTAAGAAATATTTTCTATCCAACACATATCACTAAATTTTTCTACATTCCCGAATGATCAATTCTGTCATGGTTGTGTGATTGTGGATCATTTTTGAACTTTTATACTTATGTAATACAGACAACACATGTTCAATCCATCGCCGTTTTTGTTTAAACTACATGGACGCCTGCTAAACGAACAATTTCCACCAAATTTATTACTCCAAAAATTATTCTATTTTCAGCAACCATACGCTTGGTTTGGTTTTAATGTTGTTACCAAGAAACAAACACTGAAAATAAGTTCACCAAACGTACGGAAGTGCATCGAGTAAGTTCGTATGATTTATATGTAATTTATAAAGTGATATTAAAAAAACAATGAACTAATTGAAATATATTAAATTAGAATGTTGTTATTCATATCTTACCGATTGAGTTGTTTTCTCTACGATTATAAAAACAATGAAATCTACATTTATCGACTGGAAGTTGTATTACTGATTGCAATCATTGAAATGAAAAACACTTAAGAATAGTTGTCCTCTAGATAAGATCAGACAATAGCTGTTCTATAGAGTCAAGCTAAACTATCGAGAGGTAATAAACTTCATACATTTGAGGAACATCTTTCTTGTGGCTAATAGTTAAAGGTATCCAGGAATATTATAACATATTTGTATGGGATCTCCTTAAATACAAAACATAACTTTCAACTACAGCTCTGTATATTTTCAGTCCTGTGTGTAAGTTTGATATACACGACGTCCAGGAGATAGGTCGTGCAGATATTTATAATTATGGAAATATGTCAACAATTAAAAATCTGACAATACTAGGAACAAAATCCCATGAATCTGCAGGCTACAGCTTAGATTTTGGATATTTATATGACAAAGTGACAATGATCCTTGCTGTAGCATTTCCTGGAATGACTGTGGAGGGATCATATCTAACACTACCTGTCAATATAACACGTGCTGGGATGGTTATACTTTATAATATGACAGGCTCGACACCTGTTGAAGTTGCTAGATTTGAGGGTAACAGTAGATATGGTGGATTCGGAACACTTGTTATGGTACAAATTATTTTTTTCTCAATTAATCAATATAGTCCTATTTAAATTTGGGTTGTAGTGATTTCAAAA